>NC_044922.1:5787042-5854421 GCF_003576645.1 Ipomoea triloba | reverse complement strand
TTTAAAAAAAAAAAAAAAAAAAAAAACAGAGAGAGAGGTCAACAAAGAAAAACCGATGAAAATGAGAGTAAGTAAGAAAGGATGGAGAACATGAAGGAAAAAAGAAGGAAAGAAATAGAAAAACAAATAAGGAAGAGGGGAAACAAAAGAAGAAAATTGAGAAGCAAAAATAAGGGGTGGAATAAAAAGAAAGAACAAGAGAGTAGAGTAGTAGGTTAAGAAATGAGAAGAAAAAAGAAACTATGGAGTACATGAAGGAAAAAAGAAGTGAATAAAAGGAGAAAAGGAATTTTCAAAAAAAAAAAAAAAGGAAAAAAGGAGAAAAAAATGAGAGGAAGATGAGAAAGAGAAGAAGAAGAAGAAGAAAAGCAAGTAGAAATAGAGAGAGTATTCTATATATTCAAATAAGAAGAAAGAGAATTAGAGTAGCAGTAGACAACAAAAACAAGAAAGATCTAAAAGAAAAATAGTAAGAAAAAAATAGGAAAAAACATAAGATGAAGGAACACAAAAAGGAGAAGGTGGAAGAGAATAAAAGATTGAAAGCAAAAAGAGGAGAACAAAAGGAGAAAGAAGGGGAAGAGGAAACAAAAAGACAAGAGAGTGAAAAAGAAGTGTTTGGAGAATAAAAAAGAAAAAAGATAGAGACAAAGAGAGAGAAAAAGAGAAGAAAAAGAGAGTAGAGTAGTAGGTTAATGAGAACAAAGGCAAAAAGATGAAAAATGAGGAATTTGAAGTAAAAGATAACGAAAAAAAAGAGACAATGGAGTACATGAAGGAAAAAAGAAGTGAATAAAAGCATAAAAGGAGAGAAAATGAGAGGAAGATGAGAAAGAGAAGAAGAAGAAAAAAAAATGGAAGTAGAAACAAAGAGAGTATTCTAATAAGAAGAAAGAGAATGAATATGAGGTTAAGAACATGAATAAAAAAGAGAGTAGCAGTAGACTAAAATAAAACGAGAAAGAGCTAGAGGAGAAATAGGAAGAAAAAAAACTAGCAAAAAACATAAGATGAAGGAATATGAATAATGAAGAATAAGGGTGAAAATGACGAGAAAGATAAACTAGAAGAATAAAGAGAACAAAAAGGAGTAGGTGGTGGAAGAGGATAAAAGATTGAAAGCAAAAGGAAGAGAACAAAAGGAGAAAGAAGGGGAAGAAGAAACAAAAAGACAAGAGAGTGAAAAAAAATGAGCTTGGAGAAAAAAAGAAAAAAGATTGAGACAGAGAGAGAGAAGGTCAACAAAGAAAAACGAGAAGGGATGAGAATGAGAGTGAGTTAGAAATGATGGAGAACATAAACGAAAAAAGAAGGAAAGAAAGAAACGGATAAGGAAGATAGGAAAGAGAAGATGAAAATTAAGAAGCAAAAATAACAAGAAGATGAATATTAGAACGAAAAAGAGAAGAAAAAGAGAGTAGAGTAGTAGGTGAAGAAATGAGAAGAAAGGTGAAAAGATGAAGAATGAAGAATTTGAAGTCAAATATAACAACAACTAAAAAAAAAGACAATGGAGAACATGAAGGAACAAATATGTGAATAAAAGAAGAAAAGGAGATAAAAATGAGAGGAAGATGAGAAAGAGGAGAAGAAGAAGAAGAAGAAGAAGAAGAAGAAGAAGAAGAAGAAGAAGAAGAAGAAGAAGAAGAAGAAGAAGAAGAAAAGGAAATAAGAAAAGAGGGAGTATTCTAATAAGAAGAAAGAAAATGAATGAGGACAAGGAGAAGAAAAAAAGAGTAGCAGTAAGACAAAAAAAAGAGAAAGATCTAGAAGAAAAATAGGAAGAAAAAACATAAGATGAAGGAATATGAATATAATGAAGAATAAGGGTGAAAATGACGAGAAAGATAAACGAGAAAAATAAAGAGAACAAAAACGAGTAGGTGGAAGAGGATAAAAGATTGAAAGCAAAAGGAGGAGAACAAAAGGATAAAGAAGGGGAAGAGGAAACAAAAAGACAAGAGAGTGAAAAAGATGAGTTATGAGAATAAAAAGGAAAAAAGATAGAGACAGAGAGAGAGAATGTCAACAAAGAAAAAACAAGAAGGGATGAGAATGAGAGTGAGTAAGAAAGGATGGAGAACATGAAAGAAAAAAGAAGTAAAGAAAGAGAGAAACGGATAAGGAAGATGGGAAAGAGGAGAAGAAAATTAAGAAGCAAAAATAGGGGGTGGAATAAAAAGAAAAGAACAAGAAGATGAATATTAGAACGCAAAAGAGGAAAAACGAGAGTAGAGTACTAGGTAAAAAATGAGAAGAAAGGCAAAAAGATGAAGAATGAGGAATTTGAAGTAAAAGATAACGAATTCATGAAGGAAAAAAGAAGTGAATAAAAGGAGAAAAGGAGAAAAAAAAGAGAGTACTAGGTTAAAAAATGAGAAGAAAGGCAAAAAGATGAAGACTGAGGAATTTGAAGTAAGAAGAAGAAGAAGAGGAAGAAGATGAGTGAGTATTCAAATAAGAAGAAAGAGAATGAATATGGGGTTTAGAAGGAGAATAATAAAAAGAATAGTAGTACACTAAAAAAATGAGAAAGAGCTAGAAGAAAAATAGAAAGAAAAAAACCTAGGAAAAAACATAAGATGAAAAAATATGAATAATGAAGAACGAGGGTGAAAATGACGAGAAAGATGAACGAAAAGAATAAAGAAAACAAAAAGAAGAAGGTGAAAGAGGATAAAAAGCAAAAGGAGGAGGACAAAAAGGAGAAAGAAGGGTAAGAGGAAACAAAACGACAAGAGAGTGAAAAAGAGGAGTTTGGAGAATAAAAAAGAAAAAAGATAGAAACAACGAAAGAGAAGGTCAACAAAGAAAAAACAAGAAAGGATGAGAATGAGAATGAGTAACAAAGGATGGAGAACATGAAGGAAAAAAAAAAGAAGGAAACAAAGAGAGAAACGGATAATGAAGATGGGAGAGAGAGGAAGAAAATTAAGAAGCAAAAATAGGGGTGGAATAAAAAGAAAGAACAAGAAGATGAATATTAAAACGAAAAAGAGAAGAAAAGGAGAGTAGAGTAGTAGGTTAAGAAATGAGAAGAAAGGCGAAAAGACGAAGAATGAAGAATTTGAAGTAAAATATAACGAAAATAAAAAGAGACGATGGAGAACATGAAGGAAAAAAGAAGTGAATAAAAGAAGAAAAAAAGAGAGAAAATGAGAGGAAGATGAGAAAGAGAAGAAGAAGAAGAAGAAGAAGAAGAAGAAGAAGAAGAAGAAGAAGAAGAAGAAGAAGAAGAAGAAGAAGAAGAAAAGGAAGTAAAAAAAGAGAGTGTTCTAATAAGAAGAAAGTAACAGTAGACTAAAAACAACGAGGAGATAGAGCTAGAAGAAAAATAGGAAGAAAAAAACTAGGAAAAAATAGAAGATGAAGGAATATGAATAATGAAGAATGAGGGTGAAAATGAAGTAATGAAAAGAAGAAAGAGAACAAAAAGAAGAAGGTGGATGAGGATAAAAGATTGAAATCAAAAGGAGGAGGACAATAGGAGAAAGAAGAAGAAGAGAAACAAAAAAACAAGGGTGTGAAAAAAAGGAGTTTGGAGAATAAAAAGAAAAAAAGATAGAGACAGAGAGTGAGAAGGTCAACAAAGAAAAAACGAGAAGGGATGAGAATGAGAGTGAGTATGAAAGGATGGAGAACATGAAAGAAAATAGAAGGAAAGAAAGAAAGAACGGATAAGGAAGATGGGAAAGAGAAGAAGAAATTTAAGAAGCAAAAATGGGGAGTGGAATGAAAAGAAAGATCAATTAAGAAGCAAAAATGGGGAGTGGAATGAAAAGAAAGATCAAGAAGATGAAAAATAGAAGGAGTGGAATGAAAAGAAAGATCAAGAAGATGAAAAATAGAAGGAAACAAGAAAGGAGTTGAAGAGGAAAAATAAGACATGTTGAGTAAAATAAATGGTATGAAAAAAGTTCAAATATTTTGGATGCCTATGGATTTTAGGTTGGATGTTATGCTACCCCCACCCCATTTACATCCTTCCGAAAAGGTTGTCCTAGAAATTAATTTTAAATAAACATTGTCCGAAAAGGTTGTCCTAGAAATTAATTTTAAATAAACATTGTTTTTGGTAAAACCTTAGAAAGTTATAACAAAAAGCTATATGCATTTGAAGATATGTTCTCATTAAGTTCAAAAGCACCAAAAGGTTGTCCTAGAAATTAATTTTAAAAACATTGTTTTTGGTAAAATCTTAGAAAGTTAAAACAAAAAACTATATGCATTTGAAGATATGTTCTCATTAAGTTCAAAAGGATTGGGTGAACTGACCTCCATCTCTCTTGATCAATCTTTAATTTAAATTGTACGCAAGAGCAACATCCAATAGCAAGAATCAGCAGGCCCAAACTTATCCTACTAAGGATCCACTTTAGTGTTGATCAGTTGATGGTAAGAATGTCAAAAACTAAAAATATGATTGACAAAACTGAACCCATTCTTTCAATTTTTGTCAAATTAAAGAATATAATGTACCAATTTCTTATGATTGTCATGAACGATAATTTCTTAATAATTTTTAAGAAAAAATCTATCAGTGAATCGTAACAATGTTAGATGCTTAATATTGTAAGGGATGTGGTACATTTTATAATTTAACAAAATTGAAGGAATGGGTCCAATTTTGTCAAATTATATAATATACCACATCTCTTATAATTTTTAGTGGTTGTTACGATAGCCATTATCTTCCTAATATTTAACATTAATAATAATAAAAAGAAAGAAATACCTTAAGTGATGATGGCATATACATTGTCATGAAATTCACGATAAATGTATGCTTTTGATATATAGAGTTTGCCACAATATATCAAATTCACACTTCAATCGGTGCTTTCTCTTTCTATTTACTATAATGTAGCTTCAACAATGAATAATCAACTTATTATGCGTATGAGTTGCATAAAATAAATCATGGAGAAAAACTAACTTGGAGAGAATGTTAATCATACCACACTTTCAGGAACACTTTTAGGCTGACGGAGAGAAAAGTTGCCACTCCCCCATTTTTTTCATAACTCAACTCTACCTGAAAAAATAAATAAATTTGACCCTAACAATGAGTTTACAAGCATCATTTAAAAAATGTACCAATTCTTATGATTGTAGTACCAAACACTTTTACGAATTGGCATGAAAGATTTTTCTAAGAAAATATCTATCATGTGAATCATAACAATGTTAAAAGCTTAAAATTGTAAGGGATGTGGTACATTTTATAATTTAACAAAATTGAAGGAATGGGTTCAATTTTGTCAAATTATATAATATACCACATCTCTTATAATTTTTAGTGTTTAACATTGTCACGACGGTCATTAAAGTGTCTTCCTAACATTTAATAATAATAACAAGAAAAAAAGAGAGAAAGAGTTACCTTAAACTAAGGGCTAACAGTTAAATGATAGACTGCCACAAATGTATGCTTCTGATCTATGGAGCTTGCCACACAATATATCAAATTCACACTTCAATGCATCATATATGAATTACAATATATCAAATTTACAAAAGCTGATCTTTCTTTTTCTATTTAATATAATGCAGCTTCAACAATGGATCTTTCTTTTTCTATTTAATATAATGCAGCTTCAACAATGAATAATTCTTTTTCTATTTAATATAATGCAGCTTCAACAATGAATAATCAACTTATTATGGGTCTGAGTTGCATGAAATAAATAATGGAGAAAAACTGGCTGGAAAAAATGTTAATCATACCACACTATCAGGGACCCCTAGTGGAGGCTGCTGAAGGACAGAAAAATCGCCGTTCCCCCATTTTTTCATAACTCAGCTCACCCTGAATAATAATAATAATAATAATAATAATAATAATAATAATAATAATAATAATAATAATAATAATAATAATAAAGTAAGCTTGACAATAAGTTTACAAGCAAAATAAATACCATTGCCCATTACTCTGTACTCTTCCATAAAGAGAACAGGAACCCAGAGAGCATAAAAGAGATCTCGGCACGATGTTCTTCGTGAAAAAAGGAGCAACTACATTATCATGCCATCAATTATTTACTAACCAAAGCCTTATTACCTAGGAGACAAACCATTAGTTCAAATGCATGTAATATTAAAGTACTATTAGGCTAATCATACCTTCTCATTGAGTTCTGTTAGTTGAGTGATTTACTCTCAGCTTCTCAATTCAAATTTGAATTGAGTGGCTGAGAGTCCATCCCCTTTCCCCTTCTCTTGTATAAATAGGTAGTCATTTACAGTGTAAAACATCAGTGAGTAATATACTTCTTCAGTGTACTGTTTTATCTTTCTACATGGTATCAGAGCGAGGTTGAGGGAGAGTGACCAAGTGGGCTTTGGTTGGAGCAGTGCCCCGACCTCGCCGGAGAAGTTTCGCCGCCATCGGGATCCCCACGCACCGCCGCTGTCCGCCACCTCGTAGTCCACGCGCCGGCGCGTGAGCAGTTTTCCGGCGTCGTCTCCGACCGAAAATGGCATCACCGGTCTTGTCTCAGGGAGCCCATTCGACCTAGGTATGTTTTATGGTGTGTTAGGTTAACAAAGGTGGGGGGCAGCGAGAGGTTTGGTGAGTCGAGGGTGTTGCTGCGTTTGTTTTGTTTTGTTCTTTGGTTGGTAGGGTTTGTTTTGAGGCCATATGGCTGATGGGAGGACTATAACAGTGGTGTCAACCCCATCTAAGTTAATTGATGTGGTACTTGCACCTGATGGGTCTAATTTTGGTGAATGGGAGTTTTTAATTAAAGTTAATTTGGGTGGCATGGGAAAGGATGGACACTTAACAGAAGTCTGTCCAACTGGATCTCCTGACACGGTTAGTCAGTGGAAGAGTGATGATAAAGCTATTTTCTCTCGAATCATTAATTGTATTGACAAGAAAATAATTTTGTCAATGAAGCATTGTACAACTGTGAAAGAAGTATGGGATCTAGTACATAAATGGTTTAGTGGGACATATAACCTAAGGAGGTTGTATCAATTGTCTTAAAATGTCTATCGTCCTTCTCAAAATGGACGAGACATTAGAGACTATTATTATGAGTTCAAGAATGCTAGTGATGCTTTGTGCGCTGCTATGCCCATCTCAAATGACGTGGCTCAAATGAAGAAACAACATGACCAACTGCTTGTGTTTAGTTGGATCTCAGGGTTAGGTAAGGAGTATGATGTTCTCCAATCGCAGTTGTTGGGGGACAAAGAGTTAGAATCACTGGATCAAGTCTTTGCGAGGGTCCAGAATGCATCAGGTAACATTAGTAGTGAAGACGTGTTAGAAAGACACGTTTTCTTATCGCAGGATAATATGGTTGAGGAGAAAGCACTACTGTCACAAGGGAATGACAGCGATAGTCGAGGTGGCCGATTCCGGGGGCGTGGTCGAGGAGGACGCGGAGGACCGAGGGTATGTTATAACTGCGGGGACCCGAATCATTTACGTAATCAGTGTCCTAAACCATTTTGTTATGCTTGTGGAGACCCCGGTCACCTACGCAATCAATGCCCGAAACTGGTCCGACCACAAAGGTTTGCTAACTCTGTCATGAAACCAGAAGAACATACAATAGTCGTGACTGATGAGGAATTAGCTTTGTTCAACCAGCTGAAGGTGTCTTCCTCGCCGCCTCCAACTAATCATGACTTTGTGTCGTCTCGTTCGGCTACGTTCGTCCAAACAAGTAATCCTGTCGCCTGTGTTTCTTCTTCTTCATCTCGGAAATGGGTCATTGACTCAGGAGCTAGTGACCATATGTTAGGTAATTCGAGTCTCTTTTCCACATATTTTCCTTTTAATTGTGGTCCTACAGTTACCCTAGCAGATGGTTCTTCCACCACTGTCTTGGGTAAAGGTAATGCAACTGCTACTCTGGGGTTATCCCTTTCGTCTGTTTTGTATCTTCCAAAGTTCCCTTTCAATTTACTCTCTATAAGCCAGATCACTCGAACTCTAAATTGTTGTGTGTTGTTTTTCACTGGTTATTGTTTGTTCTAGGATCTGTTGATGAAGGAGATTATTGGTAAAGGGAAGGAGACTGGTGGGTTGTATGTGTTGGATCAACTGGTTCCTCGTAGGGTTGCTTCTGTCAGTCTGCTGGGAAACACAACTTCTTTCCAATTACATTGTCTGTTTTACAGTGTAAGTCGTGCGAACTTGCCAAACACTGTCGGGGAACTTATTTACCTAGGGTCAATAATAGGGTGGAGTCGTCATTTCAATTGGTTCACACGGATGTGTGGGGTCCATGTCGTGTGTCTTCAAAATTAGGGTTTAGGTACTTTGTAACCTTTGTAGATGATTTTTCGAGACATACTTGGTTATATTTAATGAAGTCTAGAGATGAGTTATTTACTATTTTCTGTAACTTCTGTGTTATGATCAAAACTCAGTTTAATAAAAGTGTTCAAGTTTTGCGTAGTGATAATGCTCTTGAATATTTCTCTAGCCCCTTCTCAACTTATATGAGTCAGAATGGAATGATACATCAGTCCTCTTGTGTGGGTAGGCCTCAACAGAATGGTGTCGCAGAGCAGAAGAATCGCCATCTGTTGGAGGTCGCTCGAACCCTGTTGTTTCAGATGAAAGTCCCTAAAATATTTTGGTCGGATGCTGTCCATACAGCTTCCTTCTTAATTAATCGACTATCGTCTAGTGTCCTCCGAGCACAGGTTCCGTGCCATCTCGTGTATCCCTCTAGTCCTTTGTTTCACTTGTCTCCTAAAGTGTTTGGCTGCACCTGTTTTGTTCAAGATATTCGCCCCTAGAACGGTAAACTCGACCCAAGAGCTCTTAAATGTATATTCTTAGGATATTCTCCTACTCAAAAGGGATATCGTTGTTATTCTGCTGAGCTAAAGAGGTATTTAGTGTCTGCCGATGTTACGTTCTTTGAGGATACCATATATAGTGGGGCGGTCTTCGACCATCCAGACTATGTCACTGTGTCAACAGAGGATAATGAGTTTCTCACATATACTGTTACTATTCCTTCCTCCTGAGTTGAGTCTATACCCAGGCCCCCCGTTACTCAAGTATATAACAGGCGGCCGAAGAAGGTTGTGCGAAAGGTGTCGTCTCGCCCACCAGTTAGCTCTACCTTACCGCAATCTCCATCAACAGATCTTCCTGTTGCTCTTCGAAAAGGTAAACGTCGTTGTGTTCATCCCATTTCCTCATTTGTGTCTTACAATGATCTGTCACCCTCTTCACGTGTCTTTGTGTCTCAGTTGGAGTCCGTAGTTGTTCCCGAGTCTTTAAAAGAGGCTCTGTCTCAAGATGGTTGGCGGCGTGCTATGGAAGAGGAGATGGCCGCTCTTGAAGAGAATCGAACCTGGGATCTTGTTGATCTCTCCACTGGTAAAGCTGTTATTGGGTGTAAGTGGGTTTATGTAGTCAAAATGAACTAAGATGGTTCTGTTGCTAGATTGAAAGCACGCCTAGTTGCTAAAGGGTACAAATGTACGATGTTGACTATACAGAGACGTTTTCCCCCGTAGCCAAATTGACTTCTGTACGGATTTTCATTTCATTAGCTGCCGTTAATCATTGGCCTTTGTATCAGCTAGATGTGAAGAACGCATTTTTACATGGTGATTTGACCGGGGAAGTTTATATGGAGCAACCACCTGGGTTCGTTGCTCAGGGGGAGTCAGGGAAGGTGTGCAAACTGAAGAAGTCCTTATATGGTTTGAAGCAATCTCCGCGTGCGTGGTTTGGAAGGTTTAGTAGTGCGGTCGTCAAGTTTGGTATGCAGAGGAGTGCTTGTGACCATACGGTATTTTATAAGCACACGAGTTATGGTTGTGTTTTATTAATTGTATATGTGGATGATATAGTAATCACAGGGAGCGACGCTGGAGGAATTGATGCTCTTAAGTCCTTTCTCAAGGACGAGTTTCATACTAAGGATTTGGGTATACTAAAATACTTTCTAGGTATTGAAGTTTCCCGATCCAAGAAAGGCATTTTTCTTTCACAAAGAAAGTATGTGTTGGACCTGCTTGATGACACTGGTATGCTGGGGGCAAAGCCGTGTGACACTGCCATGGATCCTGGTGCCAAACTTGTAGCTGGAGAAGGAGAGGCGTTTGACAATCCAGAGAGGTACAGGAGGTTAGTGGGAAAGCTTAATTATCTCACTATTACTCGTCCTGATATTGCGTTTCCTGTTAGCGTGGTGAGTCAATTTATGAGTGAACCTATCCAAACTCATTAGGAGGCAGCCATCCGGATCGTGAAATATTTGAAGGGTGCTCCCGGGAAAGGGGTGTTGTATGCAGATTATGGGCACACTCGTGTTGAGGCGTTTTCTGATGCTGATTGGGCTGGGTCTCCGAGTGACAGAAGATCAACAACAGGTTATTGTGTGTTCGTGGGAGGCAACTTGGTCTCATGGAAGAACAAGAAATAAATAACCGAAAATTTGAAATAAATAAGTAAAAATTGGATAGAAGATTTACCAGCGGTGGTGGAGGCTAGCAGTGGCGGTGGTGGAGGCTAGT
This sequence comes from Ipomoea triloba, assembly GCF_003576645.1. NCBI lineage: Eukaryota > Viridiplantae > Streptophyta > Magnoliopsida > Solanales > Convolvulaceae > Ipomoea > Ipomoea triloba. The sequence goes on along the minus strand of NC_044922.1, from coordinate 5,843,918 downwards.
AGTGGCGGTGGCGGAGGCTAGCAGGGTCTGTGGAAGGTCGAGACAGAATGGCGTTGGCGGCGGTGGCGTCTACTGCAGGTCGCGGCGGTTCGCGGCGTCGGCGGAGGAGGAGAGGGCGGCGTCGGTAGAGGAGGCGGCGTCGGCTGAGAGATGGAGGAGATCTACAGATCGGAGGTGAGACGAGGATTGTTCGAGGTGAGACGGCTCAGATCTGTTTGTGCGAAGAAAATTAAATGGCTAACTGCCTAAGTGGGGAACATTAATAATTAAATGGCTAAGTGGCGAAGAAAATAGAATGGCGAAGAAAATAGAATGGCGTGTCTATAAGGAGAGTCGGTTGAGTTTTCGCGGCACCCACCGAGACCAGGTGTCGCAGAAAGTTAATTAATATTTTAATAATTTATTTTTCGCAGCACCTGATCTTAGTAGGTGCCGCGAAAAGTAGAATCTTTTTTTATTTTTGGAAATACACTACACCTTTTTTAACAGGTGTAGTGTAAAGTTATACTTATAGTATACTAAACCAAACCTACACTCGGTGCCACCGTCTCTCTTCCTCCATCTCCTCCGTCATTGGTCGTCTCCGTCGTCGCCCCCAACCTCCAATTCGTCGTCCTATGGCCGGTGATTGTGCCGTCTCGACGCCAAACTCGTGGATTCACGTTCTGTCCGTCGGTTCTTGAGTGATTTCTTGAATCTTTGTTGTGACTTGTGAGTGAGGAAGTATGGGAGACCGTGAAACCAAGAGGTTTAAATAGAAAAATAAACACCCAACGGTCGGTTTGAATTTTTTATTTTTAAAATTTTTTATTTTACTTTAAAGTTTAAATACCTTTTGAGGTTTTTTTTTGGGTCTTTTATCACTGAGAGTTTTTTTTTTTTTAATTTGACCATAAGAATTATGAGTTAAATTTATTTTTAAAATATTTAATTATATTAATGGTTGATATATTAAGAATTTTGAGTTAAATTTATTTTTAATTGTTTTAATCTTGGTGTAAATGTTGCTCATTCTGTCGATACGGGAGGAGTAATATATGTACGTTTTAAAAATTGAAGGATAAGATTTACACTACTAATAATTCAAGAGTGACATTGATAATTAGTATATTATGGAGGGACATAAATTACAATTTTTAAAGCAAAGAATCAACTACAATTTTTTTTTTCAGAAAAAAGGTTAAGGGCTCAATATGTTGAATAATTCAGAGATTAAAAGTTTGCAAATTTTTAAAAATGATTTATAACATTATCCCTTTTTTTATTGGTCACATAAAAAATAACTCTATATTCACATTAACTGTAGAGATTTATTTTACTACCATATGTAAATATTCTTTCCTCATTCTTTGTAATGTGATTAGTCAATCATAGGATTTCCTTACCTTTATTTTATTGTTACCGTTAGAGTAGCTAGTATATATATGCTTAGGTTTCTTCATTGTAAAACAATCAAGATACAATATTTTTCCATTCTCCAACATGGTATCAATAGCAAATTTCTATATTCTGTAAAAAAAAAAAATAAAATAAAAAAATTCTTCTTTCTGGTTCATCACCATGGCTGAGAATTCTCAATCTTCTCCCATGGATGACACCCTATCAACCACCATCACCACTTCCGCCACTCACATTGATATAGAAAACCCATATTATCTTCATTCTTCCGATGGCACAGGAACCTCCCTCGTCGGCACTCCCCTCGTAGGCATCGACAATTATACTTCTTGGGCTTTGGCGATGACGATGGCTTTGAGAGGCAGAAACAAATTTTGTTTTGTTGACGGAACTCTAGCCATGCCTGACGTTTCCCACCCTGATCATGCTAGATGGCAAAGGGTAAATAATATTGTTATGTCTTGGATTCTCAATTCTATTCATCCATCCCTTGCCCATACTGTTTTGTATGCTCCGGATGCTGCTACTGTTTGGTCTGATTTAAAAGATCGTTTTTTTACGGCAAACGGACCCCGAATCTTTGAGCTTGAGCGGCGCATCGCAACATTACGTCAAAATGATACCTCCATAGCCGCCTACCATACCATGTTATGCAGCCTCTGGGATGAATTAAATCTCTTAGATCCTCCTCCCAAATGCTCATGTTCTGCTCGTACTGCTTATGTCACTCAAACAGAACGCAGGCGCTTATTTCAATTTTTGATGGGTCTAAGAGAAACATATTCACAAGCACGCAGCCAACTTCTTCTCAATTCTGTATTGCCAACCGTCAAAGGTGCCTATGCCTTGCTACTTCAAGATGAGAAACAGCGCACATTGGACCACCTTGGGACGTCAACAGATGTTGCTGCTCTCCAAGCTACAACGCAAAACTCCAATATGTCAGCCAACTTTCAGCATGACTTTCATAATATTACTGGTACATCTTTCACCCCACCAATGCCAAATAATTTCCAAACACCGGTGATTCCTCAACAAGCTACAACACAGTTTGCTAGTCAACAACATCCTTTTCATATGCTGCCAAACAACAGTCATGCAAATGTTGCCACTCAACCTCGTTTTGGCAATAACCGCTCTAAACCGAGATGTACTCATTGTGGAATTCTTGGTCACACCCAACAGGTTTGCTACAAGTTCCATGGATATCCTCCGGGTCACAAGTACTTCAAAAAAGGTAATACCGCTGGCAACCCTCCGACTGTGCCACCGTCTCCTTCAAATTCTTCAGAACCCATTACTACTGAAACTATCCAACAATTGCTTCGATTGCTTCGAGAGGTAAAAGAGCTTAAGGCCAATCTTGTTGGTAAGTCTCATGCTTTAACATCTACATTTGATTATTCTAATACATGGGTTATCGATACTGGTGCCACCGATCATGTTTGTTTTAATATTTCCCTTTTTGTTAACCCTCCTACTAATAATCATATTTTATCCACTATATCCGTTCCAACTGGAAATGCCATACCGATTGTTGGAATTGGAAATGCACAATTATCTCCTTTCATCTTTTTACTTGACACATTATATGTTCCCAATTTCAAATTTAATTTTTTACTTGACACATTATATGTTCCCAATTTCAAATTTAATTTATTGTCGGTACAAAAATTGGCCAAGGACTCAAATTGTACCGTTTTATTTTATTCTGACCATTGTGTTTTTCAGGACCTTTCAACGAAGAAGGAGATTGGTCGGGGCTATGAACGCAACGGCCTATATTTTTTCCATCCCCCTTCATCAAGTGCATTAATCTCTACTACACCTGCTACTTGGCACTCTAGATTTGGTCACCCTTCACATAGTGTTTTTAAGCATTTATCTTCTATATTAAATTGTTCTGACTTTCATGAACTTTGTGATATTTGCCATATGTCCAAACAAACGCGTTTACCATTTTCTATTAGTCATACTTCTACTAATGCATGTTTTGAACTTATTCATGTTGATCTTTGGGGTAAGTATTCTACTCCCACGCGCAATGGTCACCATTATTTCTTGACCATTGTCGATGATTATTCTCGTACTACTTGGACTTATTTGATGAAATACAAATCTGATGCTTATCTCTTACTTGTTCATTTCTTGGCTTATGTTAAAAATCATTTCAATACTTGCGTTAAGACTTTTCGTTATGTTAAAAATCATTTCAATACTTGCGTTAAGACTTTTCGTTCCGATAATGGTTCTGAATTCACCCAAACTTCTTTTCAAAATTTATTGCTTAAAAATGGTATTTTACAACAATTTAGTTGTCCTGGCACACCTCAACAAAATGGGGTGGTAGAACGCAAGCACCGACACCTCCTTAATGTGGCGCGTGCCTTGCGCTTTCAAGCTGGGCTCCCTTTGCGTTTTTGGGGCGATTGTATCTTAACTGCCACTTATCTTATCAATCGAACGCCTACCCCTATTTTAGACAATAAAAGTCCTTACGAATTATTATTTGGTCATGCTCCTAATTATCACCACCTACGCACTTTTGGTTGTCTTTGTTATGCTTCAGTTATACATCATCCTGACAAATTTGCATCTAGGGCCAGACGCTGCATTTTCCTAGGCTATCCACAAGGACACAAAGCATACCGGCTATATGATCTTGTTTCTAATAAAATTTTTTTTAGTCGTGATGTCACTTTCCATGAAACTATTTTTCCCTTCAAAACTAATGACCCAACTTTAGAATCCACTACTTCTCTTCCCACATTACCATTACCTATCACTCTCAATGAGGATAGCGAACAACCTATTGCTATATCTGAACCACCATCTGAAGTTTCATCCACTCCTTGCCCACCTCCCACACCGCCACCACTATCCTCTACCACACAACAGCAATCCAACCCTTCCCTTGCCCCACGTCGATCCCAAAGACAATCCAAACCGCCTGCATATCTCTCTGAATACCAATGTCACATGGCTACCTCCGCCCACTCACCTATATACCCCATTTCCCATTTTCTTAATTCCCAATCATACTCATTGCAACACTCGCATTTTATAAACAACATCACCAAAGAAACTGAACCCACTTCCTACACTGTCGCTTGTAAAGATCCAAAATGGAAACAAGCAATGGAGGCCGAAATACATGCTCTTGAGCATAATAAAACTTGGTCTCTCACTTATCTCCCTCCCGATAAAGCTGCCATTGGTTGTAAGTGGGTCTATCGCATCAAGTACAATGCTGATGGGTCTGTTGAACGCTACAAAGCTAGGCTTGTAGCAAAAGGGTACTCCCAACTTGACGGTTTTGACTTTACTGAAGTCTTTGCCCCGGTTACCAAACTCGTCACTGTTCGAACTGTACTTAGTATTGCCGCAGCAAAGGGCTGGGCAACCCATTAACTCGATGTTTCCAATGCTTTCCTTCACGGAGAACTACATGAGGAGGTCTACATGAAACTTCCACCCGGTTTTGGGCGAAAGGGGGAGACGCGTGTTTGTCGTCTACACAAATCCCTTTACGGCCTCAAACAAGCATCTCGATCTTGGTTCACCACTTTTGCCACTGCCCTTCTCGAAGCTGGTTTTTCACAATCAAAGGCTGACCATTCAATGTTTACTTACAAACGTGGACACTATTTAACTATTTTACTTGTTTATGTTGATGACATTGTCATTACAGGAAATGACGAGATGATCGCTAATCTTCTGAAGCAATACCTTGCTCAAAAATTCAGTTTGAAAGACTTAGGCTCAGTGAAATTCTTCCTTGGTATTGAAGTTGCTCGCTCTTCTACTGGCATCTTCCTAAACCAAAGAAAATATGCACTCGAGATTCTCACTGACACAGGACTCTCAGCTTGCAAACCAGTCCCTACACCACTTGATGTCAATCATAACCTCAATTCCGATACTGGTGAGCTCATCGCGGACCCTTCTACTTATCGAAGACTCATAGGTCGCATGCTATACTTAACTGTGACACGCCCGGACATCACATATTCTGTCAACCTCCTGTCACAATTTATGTCTACACCTAGAGAACCTCATTGGCAAGCTGCTCTTCGCATCGTTCGGTACATCAAGAACTCACCCGACCGTGGTATATTGCTCTCTGCTAATACTTCCTTGAAATTACATGCTTATTGTGACGCTGATTGGGCCTCTTGCCACACAACTCGCCGGTCAACAACTGGATATTGCACATTCTTAGGACCAAGCCCACTCTCGTGGAAGGCAAAGAAACAAGCCACCATATCTAGATCCTCTGCCGAAGCCGAATATCGAGCAATGGCTAGTGCTGCAAGTGAAATTACTTGGCTACAACTATTACTATCTGAACTTGATGTTCCGCCACACCCGGCTCATTTGCATTGCGACAACCAAGCCGCCCTACACATAGCCAATAATCCGGTATTTCACGAACGCACTAAGCATGTTGAGATCGACTGCCACTTTGTACGAGAAAAAATTAAGGCTGGTCAAATACGAACTACCTTCGTTCCTTCTAACCAACAATTGGCCGATATATTCACGAAGAGCCTCTCCCCGCATACTTTTACAACAATTCTATCCAAGCTCACACATAGTATTTGAGCTTGAGGGGGAGTGTAGAGATTTATTTTACTACCATATGTAAATATTCTTTCCTCATTCTTTGTAATGTGATTAGTCAATCATAGGATTTCCTTACCTTTATTTTATTGTTACCGTTAGAGTAGCTAGTATATATATGCTTAGGTTTCTTCATTGTAAAACAATCAAGATACAATATTTTTCCATTCTCCAACATTAACCAACATTTAAAGTATAATGTATATCTTTATTAACACATAAAAAAAATAAAACCAAAGACATAACTTGAATTGAGACATCATGTACATATTAAAATTAACATCATGGTTGAAAAAATCGCTAGGCGTTCCTCGGGCGCTCGGGGACGCCTAGGTGGGGATTAATCGGCGCCTAGGCGCCATTGTATATTTTTTTTTTAAAAAAAATTGTTTAAGTATTTTTAATTTTTTAAGGATTAATAATTATAAATTATATAATACTTTAATAGTTAATACTAAAATATTAAATATTAACGTAAAAATTATTTAAAGTTTGTAAAATTTAGAGTTATTTTGCTCAAAACGATGTTATTTTGAATGAAATAACGCATAAATAAAAAAAGAACAATAGTTAATTAGCCACCTAGGCGCCCTAGTCGGTGCCTAGGAGGTCTAGTCGGCGCCTAGGAGGCCTAGGCGGTGCTTAGGCGGCTTAAGCGATCGCCTAGCCGGCCAGCCGCCTAGACCACCATTTAAGGTGATACGCTAGGTGCCGGTGGGCGCCTAGCGCCTAGGCGAGGATTAACCGGCACCTAGGCGGGATTTTTGCAACATTGATTAACATATTAGGTACATGCAGTTATCATATTATGTACCTTGAATTAATAAATTATGTACATATTACAATTAATATATTATATACCTTCAATTTATTTATATAGGTACTTAATTTATTAACTGAATGTACATAATATGTTAATTGCAAGTATATAATTTGAATGTCGTTTTGGACTATGCTCTTCAATGCAAGGTGGACCTTGATCCATGGTATAATTGTAAAATTATACTAGTTCACATTGCAAGGTAAACTAGTGATATGTGTTCATTTTTAAGATACTGTATGTTCATTTTTAGGGTACTATACTACTATGTGTTATTTTTAGGTAGTATACTAAAAATAAAATTATATATTGCCCCTCCCCTACCAAAGAAGGTGCAATATTTTCACCACGAGAGGGACAATATATGTACCGTTTTTTAAAATTGAGGGGCAACATTTACACCACTAATAATTCAGGAGTGACATTGATAATTGGCATATTATGGAGGGGCATAAATTACAATTTTCCCTAATATAAAATATAATGAACCTACTAAAAAAAGTATGTAATACAGCAAAAACAAACCAGTAATGTATTAAAAATACTCCGTAACATGTATCAATGTGCAGTGGTTCACTGTGCAGTATAGGTCATACTCTACAACGGTAAAACAATTGTTCTCTACGGACTTTTAGTTCCTTTAAAACCTTAACCGCCACAAGGCTTCCATTGTGCAACTTCCCTTCATATGCAAAGTCAAAGCCTCCTTAAGTTCTTGTTCAAGTCCATTCTTAAAGGAGTTTGTAATAACGGACCATGGCTCTTTTAAAACTCTGGTACATCTTGATAGTTCTTTATTTTAGTTGTCACGCTCTTGCAAGGACAAAAGAACATCTTCTTGGTAATACAGAGTAGTAGGATGAACATGAATGTAAGGATCAGTGTGGTCCTGCTTAAAACTGATCAAAGATAGTGTATGTAGAGAATGTGGTTGTTAGTTGATGATAGTTACTTAGTTTTATATGAAGGATAAAGTTAAAATATCAACAGAATTTACCTGTCACTAGAATTACTTTAAGCATTGTCGTTCTCATGGTGCTTTTTCCTGTATTCATTTTAAATAAGTGAAATATAAGGTTAGTTACATAGATTTCTTTTTATATATTATTATAGTATTATGACAAGCAAATTAAAATTAAAAATGTAAAGAAATAACCTTAAAAGAATATGATTTAATGCGTCAATATTACAATAGTCCAGAATAAAAGTGGAATTTGCACTTTTTGATAAGATTTGACAATTGTGTAAGGAATTTTTTTTTCTTTCTTTCTCTTCCAGGAGGATGTTTGAAGTCTGCAAAGCAAAGGAGAGGCATCCTTATGGTTGAAGTCTTGTGGTGTACGGAGTAATTTTTAAAAGTCCATTAAATAGTAGTTTATTAGGAATTCTTATTTAACTTTGAAATTCTAATAGTTGGAAAATATTAGAAACAAGTGTTAAATAGGCCCCTAAATTTATAACTTTTGTGCAATGGGGTCAGAACTTAAAAAGTGTATAATTGAACCATCAAACAAGCAAATATATAGAATTGGAACATTTTTATAATTTCTTTTAGTGCAATTTAAATTGAAAACATTTAAATCTTTCATTTCAACTAGTATGACAGGGGAAAAAACAATTCTGAGTACCTACTATGGTATGTTATATGATTGGACTCTTTCAAGAAAAAATAAAAAAAATTTCCCAATTAAACATATTTTAGTTTTTTTTTAACGGTAAAAATACAAAATTTGTCTATATTTTACACATATTTTAGTTGTTTAATGGTCAATTACACACTTTTTAAGTTCATTAACTCAGTTGTACAAATTAAAAGCAAATAAATTTAGTAGTCTATTTGACACTTTCTCTAAGATATTATAACTTTGTTATCTTAGGAAGGATTAACTTAAATTGGTGCATGGAAACTCAAGTTCTTTAGGCAATGATGAACAATGTTATTTATACCCATTTACAGGGTGTTTGGTTGGGAGGAGGAATTAGGGTGGAAAAAAATTGTAATTCGATGGAATTGCAATTCAATGAATAAAGTAGGAATTGAAATTACATTGTTTGGTATGCAAAAATAGGAGTACAGGGAATTGAAAGGTAAAAAGTAACAAAATGACTAAAATGCCCTTATGTTGTGGTAGATATTGTAATAATAATAATAATAATAATAATAATAATAATTCATTCAAATAATAATAATAATAATAATAATTCTTTCAAAATAATAATAATAATTCATTCAAATAATAATAATAATAATAATAATTCTTTCAAAATAATAATAATAATAATAATAATAATAATTATTATTATTATTATTATTTCTATTATTATTATTTCAAATTAAAAAAAAAAGGACAAAGGGTATGGGAGGAGGGGCAAAATTGTCTTTACACCAACAAATTACCCTTCCTCCCTACGAATTGCAATTCATGTGGGTACCACATGAATTGCAATTCATCATTTAGAAGGAATTGCAATTATGCGGAATTGCAATTCCCTCCAACCAAACACTGTAGTTTGGGAATTTACTAAATTGCAATTCAATCCAACCAAACAGGCCATTAAGGAGTTAAGACAAATAGGAGAAAAATAAAGAGTTAATAAACTCGGAGAATTGAAGATTGATAAGGATCGGAGTTACCTTTTTCACAATGAAATTGATTGTGGATATCAACTGTGCATCTCCCACCTCCATAGTAACACTCATAACAAGCTTCTGAGACTTGAAGCTCTACTCCAAATTGAGCAGTTAACAGAGCATTTGGTTTCCTGATAATAATTGGAGATGGCAACAGAGCACAGCTAGCAGGAACACTACTACATCTGGTATAATTCTCTGGAGCCGAGGAGGGACGTTTATAGTACAAACTCAAACCTTCAACATAGTTGCTATACCTCTCATAATTGCAGATACTACTCCGATTATTGCATTGCAAAAAGGAGGTGTTTGATTCCGAATAGCGGAACGTGATGGAAGGAGAATTCTGAAATTGGACGGTGTAGTTTAAGATTGAGCAATCATGGCGGTCGAACAGTCTCTGAAGCTTCGAGTCTTCGAGGAGGATTGTTTTGACCTCCCCGTTTGTACTCACATTTTGAAGCTGATACCAATCTCCCAGCTGGACTGTGGGAGGTGTTGTGTAGCAATTTACTACGACTAAGCCGCAATGAGGCTGCGTGTGTTGAGCGAAGGGGAACTGCAGATTATCGATGTTTCCACAGGTGAATTCCTTGGGGCAATTTGATAGGGGCGATTCATCTTCTCCATTAGCAAAGTAAAAGGCCGTTAAGGGAAGGAGAAAGAATAAACGAGGAATGAAGGGTAGAGCCATAGGAGCTTTCTCCTTGTCTAACAATGGAAGGAGAGAATTAAGGAAGAGGAGAACAGAGGAAAGACTTAAACGACCTTGACTTGATGAGGTAAACTGTGTGTTGCATATTTCCACAAAATGCAACGAACGAACTAGATAGATAGCTGACCCAGTCGAACCTTGGATTTCCGAGTTTAGAACCAAGATAGAAACAACAGATTAGAAGTTTCCTAATTATTGCCTGCCCAACTTGTCATTTGGGTTGTTTGTGTTTTTTAATGGACATGACTATATTACTGAACTGAAGTGGATGCTAAATCTAAATGTGTATGTTACTCACTTGTACATAAATGCCAATACCCTGCTTATTAATTGCAATGTGTTTGCTCTAAAGTTTTGAGCACTGGATAAATTTATTTATTTATTTTTGGTATTGATGCATGCCTTGAACCTTCATGGACTAAGATCCACCAAACACATATGTGCTACCTCCAGTTAATTTATTATGTACCTTTACATTATTTGCATATACATAATCAGTTAACTAAATGCACACAATATGTTAACATAACATGTACATGATCTAGATCAATTCAAGATCTACAATGTACATAGTGAACCTGCAATCAACCACTACTAGAGAATGTGCATTTTGTAGATCTTCTGTAATGGGCTCAACCGAGAAAGTATTGATAATAACCAAACTCATGGCCTTTTGATACAAAAAAAAAAAAAATGCTCCACCCACTCTACCACCTCTTTTGCGGCTACATCGCATGTATTTAGCTAGTGTGACTATATATCCTTTAATTATGAAAAAGATTGATCAACATATAGATATATTTCAAAACTTGTTCTTTCAAGTCTTAGCATCATACAATAATGAAAATATGTTGTTATGTATGAAAATCATTACCATAGTGCACCAAAAAGTCAAGTACTAGGTAATATACACAGAAGATGATGAGTGTTGTTCCTCAGATCTTGTGGGAGAGTAGAGGTAAGGTTGAGGTGGAACTTGTAAATATTCTAGTTTACCTTCTAACATTTCCACTACCCTTGACATTGATGGTCTAGTTGATGGATCACTTTGTATGCACCACAAGCTAACTATTACCATCTTTCTTGCAAACTCATTCTCCTATTCATTCATTACTCCATTCAATCCAAGATCATCATCTAACACAAGTCTTGTGTAAATCCAATGAGGAAAGTATATTTTACTATTGCGGCTAACTCCTTCATCGGAATTTCTTCTTCCTCCAACCATTTCAAGAAGCACCATCCCATAACTGTAGACATCTGATTTGTGAGACACTCCTCCAATATTTTTGCAAACAACTTCAGGGGCAATATATCCAATAGTTCCCCGTGTACCAAAGATTGACACAATGCTCTCCCGCTTGTTGCATAGCTATGCAAGGCCAAAATCTGAAATTTTTGGAGAGAAGTTTTCATCTAAAAGAATATTATGGGGCTTTATATCCAAGTGTAGAATACGAGTGTTGCAACCACGATGCAAGTACTCTAACCCTCGGGCTATACCTATTGATATTTTATATAACATGTTCCATCCTAGTTGACGACCCACCATAGATTTGTTGTCATAAATGAATTTCTCAAGAGACCCATTAAGCATGAACTCATAGACAAGAGCTCTTTTTCTACCTTCAATGCAAAATCCAATCAGAGTGACAATATTAACATGAGAAGTCCTACTAATACTTGCCACCTCATTGATGAATTCTTCTCCACTAGCTCTTAATTCCTTCAAAACTTTAACTGCCACGAGACTTCCATTGTGCAACTTTCCTTTATACACAGAGCCAAAACCTCCTTGACCAAGTTCATATTTGAAGGAGTCTGTGATTTTCTTTACTTCTGCATAACTGAATCTTTTTAAGTGCAAGGGGACCATGACTTTCTAAAAATTCCGGTACATCTTCATAATTCTTTATTTTAGTCAACCGATCTATGCAAGAGCGAAATGACAATTTCTTGGTAATACAAAGTAGTAGGATGAACATTAATATAAGGACTAGAATCACCCCTCCTGAAACTGAAAGTATAGTATAAGTATCAATGTCTCATTCCTTAAAAAATGTAAAGAATTTAGAATAATATATGTTTTGGTTAATGGTGGTTGCTTTAGTTAAACAAGAAGGATAAAGTTAAATATGGATAAAACTTACCCCACACTGGAAATAGTTTCAACTTTCTCTTTCTTGTGGTGTTGTTTCCTGTGCTCAAGTAAAAACAGGGTGGGAAAAAAAAATCAATTATTAGACAAATGGGTAGGACAGGTAACTTAGCCTAGTGCAATATTGGTTAGTACAAGTCCTAAATTGTTAGGACCTAATTTATAAGGCAAAAATTTGTGTAAAGATTCGTAAGACGAGTCGGGTCAAAATGAAATTTAATACTTAATAATAGCAAATATAATACTAAATTAGGAATAAAATGTTTATTACTTTAAAAAAATATAATATTTTTTATGAAAAAGAGTAATACTTTACCATCAAAATATAAAAGTATTTTATTTGTCCTCAAAAATATTATGTTTTTATTTATAAGTAATGAATATTTTTTTCTCGATTTAGTATTATATTTGCAAGTATAAGTATTACATTTGCATAGTGACCTGATTCGACCCGATACGTCTCACACAAGTATGACACAATTTATAATAGGTAGTTATATTAGTTTTTAAAATAATTCCAAAGCCACCCAGCCCCTGCATGAAGAACTTAGCTCAATGGCTTCCGTATACCGTATTTGGGAGAAGAGATTACGGTTCGAACTTCGAGGCATTGTTGGGATTATGCTCAAAGTGGGCAGATCCCTAGTATTGTGCGCACCGACATCCCTAGTGCTAGAATTATGCCTAAAGTAAATAGATCCCTTGTGTGCACCTTCGGCTAGGGTCACCATCCAGTCAATTATCACCCCTACTCCCACAACTTTTTAATTTTATACCAGAAGGAAGATTGTAAATGCTCTGGAAGAAGAGTTGTGAGGAGAAGATGAGAGTGTTTAATTAATATACCTTTTGCACAATGGAATTGATTGTTGATGTCTTGTGTACATTGTCCTCCTCCATAGTAACACTCATTGCAAGCATTTGAGACTTGGAATCCCAGTCTATATCGAGCAATTAACAGAGCATTTGTTTGGTTAACGAAAATTTTTGTTGGGTACAGGGTACACTTAGCAGCAACACATTTGGGATTCTCCTGTGGAACCAAGGCTTTTTTATACACCAAACCAAATCCTTGAAAACAGTAATACCTTTCATAATTCAGCATATCATCATCATCAGCTGGACTGTTATTGCATTTATGAATGGCTTTGAATGTATTTGTTACAAAATTGGTGAATGTGAGAGAAGGAGAATAAGGATATTGGAGGGTGTAGTTTAAATTTGAGTAATTATGGGTATCTAAGAGGCTCTGAAGCTTTGGGTCTTCAAGGACAAGAATGGTGGTATTGGCAACAGAATTTTTTATATCCAGAAACTGATACCATTCTTCCCCCATTCCCAACTGGAGTTTTGGAAGAGGTTTAACATCACAATCTACCCCGATTAAACCACAATGAGGGTGGGTGTGTTGAGCAAAAGGGAACTCCAGATAACCCAAACTTCCACAGGAGAATCCATTGGGACATGAATTAGATTGGAACTCATAATAATCTTCTCCCTCAGCAAAGTAAAAGGCCATTGAGGAAAACAGAAAGAAGAAGAAACAAGAAGGATTAAAAAGCAAAGCCATAGCAGATTAATTTCTTCTTCTCGATCTAACAATATAATAGAAGAGAATTATAGAAAAAAACACAGCAGAAAGACTTAATTAAAAGTAAAGTTAAAACGATGACCTTGACTTTATGTCCATTATATTGATTAGTCTATTTTAGCAACGCATATTTCCACAAACGAGAAGACCGACTTGGATATCTGCGTGCAGTGTCCTCTAAATTTTCCTATGGCTGTCACCACCGATCCACTTGTCTACCTTAATGGGGTTTTTGGTAGGATTCCATTCTCACAATTTTATTTGAGTTAATTCCAACAATAGTCCTTCAATTACTGTGATTTTCCAAATTTGATTCTCTTTTTTAATTTGGACAAAATAAACCATTGATTATCTTGTCATGAACAACCTTGCAGCGACAAGATTATCAATCTTGATCAATGGTGTCAGCTGTGGTTTTTTCCAACCTACTCGAGGGGTTAAGCAAGGCGATCCACTATCGCGGATGTTGTTCATTTTAATCTCAGAAGCATTATCTCGCTCCCTCATTCTCAAAATGGGCACAGGTATACTCTCCCCTTACTCAACTGGTTTGAACTGTCCTATTGTTACCCATTTGGCATTTGCAGATGATATTGTCATCTTTGCAAACGGGTCATCAAACTCTTTAAAAACATTGGTGGAAACATTGAAACAATATCAAGCAGGTTCAGGGCAAAAAATTAACTTTACCAAGAGCTTTTTTGTTACTTCTAAACACTGCTCAGGCCGTAGAGCAGCCACCATGTCACGCATCTTGGGAATGCAACGTTCATCTTTGCCTTTCCGTTATTTAGGGGTGAACCTATTCCGAGGACGGAATAGGCTCTTTTATCATCGACGACTGCTGGAAAATATGGACGAAAAACTTCAAAGCTGGCATCGCAAGCTTCTTTCTCCAGGGGGTCGACTCATCCTTATCAAGCATGTTCTATCAACGATTCCCCTCTACACGATGGCTTCTATTATGCTGCCGAGCCAGATTGTGAAAGCACTTGAATCTAAGCTCGCTAGATTTTTCTGGGGCACAAAAGATGGAAAACCAAAGCGACACTGGGCTGCATGGAGGAAAATATGCTTACCGAGAGAAGAGGGCGGCTTAGGCGTTCGCTGCCTGTCAACGGTTCAACGTACCCACTCTGCTAAAATTTATTTCAATTTCAAGCGAGGGGGATCCTTATGGAGTGATTTCATGCATGCTCGCTACCCAGAAGACTCGTCCAGGCATTCGGGCTCCCTTACTTGGCGTCGTATACAAGAGGTGGCTGTTTTTGTTGATGAAAACACAGTGCAAGTTGCCGGCGATCTTGTTTGGATGCCATCCACCTATGGAAATTTTTGTTTTTCCTCGGCATATGACTGCCTTCGACCAAAAGCGGGATTAACTTTATCATCTAGCTGCATTTGGGGCGGAGGAATACCTCCCAAAGTATCTATTCTAATGTGGAAACTCTTGAGAAGACTACTTCCGTTCCCAGACGTCATTGAACGTTTCGGTTTTTGTGTTCCATCAGTTTGTCCATTTTGTCTTAGAGCAAGTGCGAGCTTGGAACATTGTTTATTGCTTTGCGACCGAGTTCAACAAATTTGGCAACACTTTGGCGGGATATTTGGGCTATCAATGTCAAATGCTAGCACTGTTCGTGCAACATGTCACCTATCAATGTCAAATGCTAGCACTGTTCGTGCAACATGTCACATTTGGTGGTTGTTTGCTAGCACTGTTCGTGCAACATGTCACATTTGGTGGTTGTTTTCATCTCCAAACTCTGCAGTTGGCTGCTTAGCGCGTCTTCTTCCCAGTCTGATTCTTTGGCAGCTTTGGGTATCTTACAATGATCCCAGTCTGATTCTTTGGCAACTTTGGGTATCTTACAATGAATCAATTCATAATGGATCCACCTTTTCTATCCCTGGCACTGTTAAAAGAATCAAACGTGAGACTGTGTTGATATCCCTTTCTAGACCCATTCAATGCAGAGACACTTCAGACTCCGTTTTGCTTTCACAGGGTTTGATCGCAAGATTTTCAGCCACACCGCGAAAACGAACTATCTGGATCAAATGGCTCGCTCCACCTTCCGGTCGATTGAAGCTCAATACAGATGCATTATTTTCTGCTAACGGCACAGCAGGCGGAGCTTGTTTGCGCGACTCTCATGGTTTTTTAGTTGCAGGACTTTGTTTCCCATTAGCAGTTTCTTCGGCTCTTGAGGTAGAAACCTTAGCTCTTCGCTTTGCCCTTCAATGGTGTGAACTAACAGCAAAGACACCCTACCTTGTGGAAGTGGACTCAATCTGTCTTGCTCGCATTGTTAACTCCAAAACGACAAAGACCCCTTGGAAGATTAGGGAAGCTATCAACTTCATTCGCTCGTGCCTCTTTTCGTGGGGATCATCCTTAAAGCATATCTATCGAGAGGCAAACCAAGTGGCTGATGCCCTTGCCACGGAAGGTCTTAACAAAAGCTTGCCCAATTTCTTTTGCTCTTTCAATTCTCTTCCTGTAAAGGTTCTTCTTGCTCTTTGGCTTGACTGTAGGGGTTTTGTTTCCCCCAGACTTTTTGCTCATCAATAAAATTATTTAAAAAAAAAAAAAACCATTGATTATCAGAATTGTTCCACTATTGATCCTTCCGTTAACCAAGAGTTAGATAGACTCCTTCCGTTAACCAAGAGTTAGATAGACGTTAATGAAAGGTTAAAAGGATCATTTCCTCTGTTTAGTTTCTTCTTCCTGGTGTTAGTCGAGTATATGTATAAATTACACGCAATAGAGACCCCAAAACTCTATTGTTTCTCTTCTTGCTCATCTAGGTTTATGATATCTACTATTTTATACAATAATTCACCCATTACTTTAGTTGTTTTGATGCTTATTTTAATTATCCTAATGAAATTAAGAATTGTTTGTGTGTTATATTGTCCCAAGGGTTAAATTATCCACAAGGAGCAGCAAAGGAAGAATTTTAGAGCAGTTTCGACAAGTTTTGGAAGAAAAGGAAATTACCAAAAAAGAATAGGAAACAAGAATAAGAATTGGAAGTTGTCTCATGGGCCCAAGGCCCATCTATCTCCTATATATATTCTACATATTCTCTACAATTTAGGGAGTTCCCAATCCTAGTTAGTTTTAGTTTATTTTTCCCTTCTCTTTATATTTCCCTAGCATATTTCCCTAGTATAGTTTAGATTAGTTTTATATTAGATTATTTAATTTCAAGCTTGGAGTCTATTGAAGTTGGATTTGTTCTTCATCAGTAAAGTTCTCTTATTCCTTTATTTCCTTTCTTCTCAGATTTCTTGCAATGTTTATGGTTATTTATTATTGCTTTGTTTTGTTTACTTCTGTGATGCATGAGTAGTTCGTTAATGGGTTTGGATTAGGGTTCTATTGCTATTCTTGATGCTAGATTTGTGATTATTGCATAAAGGGAAATAATTGTTTACCTAGGGTTTATGTATCCTAAAATCTCTGGGAACGTGTTTGTATTTATATAAAATTCTAGTGGCATACTTGAACTAAAATTTCACTCCTTTTATAAGTGATGGTTTAGAGTCCTATTAATGTATCTTAATGAATTAAAACCATTAATGGCGACGTTCAGATTACGTAGAATTTGTATGGTTGTCGATTGAAAGTATCCTGATTAATGGGCATAATCTTTTAAACAAAATAATTATCCGTATCCTGATTAATGGGCACAATCTTTTAAATAAAATAATTATCCAAACGAAGAGTCTCAGCAGCCTAAAAGTAAATAGCATTAAACGCTGCGTAAAACTGAACATTCTATGACTAAAACGATGTAGCATGGTTTGAGCGGGAATTGGAGCCTAAATTTTTGGCCAAAAACATCTAGCTTTTTTATATATAGGATTCTAATAGACTGATAGTCAAGGATTTATTTCGTCCTAATTTCGCTGTACCTCATAACATACTTACTAATTTATTTAAACTAATTTAATTATGAAAAGATTGATCAACATATAGATATATTTCAAAAAAGTCTTTGCATCATACACTAATGAAAATATGTTGATACGTATGAAAAGCATTATATTACCATAGTGCACCAAAAAGTCAAGTACTAGGTAATATACACAGAAGATGATGAGTGTTGTTCCTCAGATCTTGAAGGAGAGTAGAGGTAGGGTTGAGGTGGAACTTGTAAATATTCTAGTTTACCTTCTAACATTTCCACTACCCTTGACATTGATGGTCTAGTTGATGGATCACTTTGTATGCACCACAAGCTAACTATTACCATCTTTCTTGCAAACTCATTCTCCTCTTCACTCATTATTACTCCATTCAATCCAAGATTATCATCTAACACAAGTCTTGTATAAATCCAATGAGGAAAGTATATTTTACTATTGCGGCTAACTCCAACGTCAACATTTCTTCTTCCTCCAACCATCTCCAGAACCATCATCCCATAACTGTAAACATCTTATTTGTGGGAGACTCCTCCAATATCTTTGCAAACAACTTCTGGAGCAATATATCCAATAGTTCCCCGTGCACCAAAGATTGACACAATGCTCTCCTGGTTGTCGCATAGCTTTGCGAGGCCAAAATCTGAAATTTTTGGAGAGAAGTTTCCATCTAAAAGAATATTATGGGGTTTTATATCCAAGTGTAGAATACGAGTGTTGCAGCCACAATGCAAGTACTCTAACCCTCGGGCTATACCTATTGATATTTCATATAACATGTTCCATCCTAGTTGACGACTCACGTTAGATTTATTGTCATAAATGAATTTCTCAAGGGACCCATTAAGCATGAACTCATAGACAAGGGCTCTTTTTCTACCTTCAATGCAAAATCCAATAAGAGTGACAATATTAACATGAGAAGTCCTACTAATACTTGCCACCTCATTGATGAATTCTTCCCCACTAGCTTTTAATTCCTTCAAAACCTTAACTGCCACGAGTGTTCCATTGCGCAACTTTCCTTTATACACAGAGCCAAAACCTCCTTGACCAAGTTCATTTTTAAAGGAGTTTGTAATTTTCTTTATTTCTGTATAACTAAATCTTTTGAGTGCAAGAGGGCCATGACTTTTTAGAAAGTCGGGTACACCTTGATAATTCTTTATTTTAATTGACCAATCCATGCAAGAGCAAAATGACAATTTCTTGGTAACACAAAGTAGTAGGATGAACATTACTATAAGGACCAGCATCACCCCGGCTGAAAGTGAAGGTAGAGTATAAGTATCAATGTCTCATTTCTTAAAAAATGTAAAGAATGTAGAATAATGTTATTGGTTGATGATAGTTTGTTACTTTAGTTATTAACGAAGGATAAAGTTAAATGTGGAAAAACTTACCCGACACTAGAATTAGTTTCAACTTTCTCCTTCTTGGGGCGTTGTTTCCTGTGTTCATTCAAAAACAGGGTGGGACCACAAATATTTATTAGACAGGAACTATAATTCATAGTTAGCTTAGGTGAATTGCAATATTGGTTACTACAAATTGAAGTACCTAATTTTTAATAAATATATATGTAGGCATTCATCAATGTACATTGCACAAATTGGTAATAAAGAAATTATTCGGCATCGAAATTAAGGTGGCCGGGCGTCTCAGGTTATATCGGAATCAAACCGAATTGAACCAAACAGTTCGATTGTAGTTTATTATTACAATCTGATCGATTCTATTTTTTGTAAATCAAATTGTTTTGGTTCAATTCAGTTAAAAATCGAACAAAACCGATTGGTTATATATATATATATATATATAATAAAAATAATAATCAAATATTTTATTTATATAAGTAATATATAAATATCCACTCAAATCCACCTTTTATGGATCAAATTTTTTAAGGTAATAGTGGATGGTGGCAATTTATATCGTGGACCAGGGTGCACAATACATTGTGCACCCCATACCAAAATGTTAGGAGATGAGTTTTGTGTATTCTAGGCAATTATTCTGTGTATTCTTGGCAATCATTTTGTGTATTCTAGGCAATCGTTCTGTGTATTCATGTTAGTAACACATGTTGTGATGTGTTTGTGCATTCGAATGTTTAGGAGGATGAGTTCTGTGTATGTTGTGTCAATATTCTGTGTATTCATGTTATTAACACAGGTTGTGATGTGTTTGTGCATTCGAATGTTAGGATGATGAATTCTGTGTATTTTGTGTTAATATTCTATGTATTCTAGGCAAACGTTCTGTGTATTCTAGACAACTGTTCTGTATATTTTAAACAAGGATTATGTGTATTATAGACAATGAATTCTTTGGAGTCATTCGCGTCCGCGTCCACTAACATCGAAACGACGTTGTTTCGGACCAGGATCCACAGTGCACTATGGACCCTGGTCCACGATATAACGATTGGTGGATGGTGGGTCTTAAAAAATTAAACTCGAAGTGGGTCAGATTGGATTTGGATTCTATGTACAAAACATGCCTAGTATCCCACCCGACCCACCATCCTTGTGTGTGTGTGTATAGGGGTAGGATAAAATGAGAACATGGTTCTCTTGTAAAAAGTAAGAAATGATCTCACATGTTCATCAGGGTTCATCAACGGTCAATTTTATAATTGTAAAAACAATGTTCAATTTATAATTATTACAAACTTGAAAGTTTAGTAAATTTAATATCCTAACATTTGATTTGTCAATATGGAGGGTGTGGATTTATTCAAACTTTTTGCAGAGGATGTATTCTTACATATATTAAGTTTAAATTAAATGTCCTATGTAAGTGTGTGTGTGTCTTACATTATCCAATCTTACATTTGTTAAAAATTGGACGTCATCAAATCATATTTAAAATAAATACGAACGGTGGTATTTTTGTAATTGTCGTCAACTTCACTTTGTAAATTTGAACATTTAAATATGCAATCTTTAACAACTATGTATGTATGTATGTATATGTATGTGTGTATGTATGAGTAAAATAAATACTAGTACATAGTTAATTATAAAAGTTTTTATAAATTTTATTAATTTTATACTATTTTTTTTTATCTCTAAACAACTAAGTCTATTTTAAAAAATTAACCATTTTTTTAATACTATTGACTCTGTTACAATATAGTATATGTTCATAACTACTTTCTCAACCTACTGAATCACAAAGAGCCAATATTGCCTCCACTGACACTCGAACTCGCAAACCCGGTGCCACTAGACCACAAGGTCTTTGGCAAAAAAAAAAATAAAAAAAAATTAACCATTTAATTATTATATTTAGAGTTAATACCACATGGGGTCTTAATACTACATGGGGTCATCCGAGTATAGTGACACCGTCATTTTTAGTTTTAAACTTTCAAGTTAACTTTATGTAGCCATTCAACTTTCAAGTTAACGATCCAGTCAATTTTCAAATTTTAACCAACTGTGGTACTTTCAGAAGGACCACAACTGGTTAAAATTTGAAAGTTGAATGAGCATAGGTGATTAATTTGAAAATTTAGGGCATTAGGTTTAAATGTCTTAGTATGTATAATATATACTTGGCCTTGTAAACAAAGAAATTTGAATATATATATGTAGGATTCAAAATTCATGTTACAATATGATATATCAATATGGGGTGTGGGTACAATATCTCTGGATGATCCTCTGATTCTTCAATTGATGTCTTGACGCTCCATTGAAGGGCCCCCGGATCTCTACTAGCTTGATCTTCAAAGAAGAACTTATATATTTGTTCTTCTGAAGGGCCTCCGGGTTCAAATGGCTTGATCTTCAATTGGAGATTTTGATCAAATATGATAGGCATGGAAGAGCTTTGGACTTTCAAGGTCATGGGACTTTTATTTTCATGATCATGATCTCTAATTCTCTAAATAAGCTTCAAGCTATTTCTATGATTTTTCCTAGGATGAATACATAGAAATAAAAGGTCCTATTTATAGCTGTAAGATAAAGAGTTTTGATAAATTCAAACTCTTTTGATATTATCTAATTAACAAATTAGATAATATCAATATTATCCAAATACATTTAAATATACTAATATTAAAAAATAACAATATTTAGCAAATTTTCAGTGTCAACAGGCCTACTTCATTACAAATTTATTTTAAAAAAATAATTACTCCGTATTTTAATATTGAGAGCTCCTATATTTGAATGAAGATTGTAATAGATACTACATTCTAACATAGTCAATAGTATTTTTTTTTTTTTTTAAAAAACTTGAATGAAGATTGTAAATACTTGGGAAGAAGGAAAGTCGTGAGGAGTGAGGAGAAGATGAGAGTGTTTACCTTTTGCACAATGGAATTCATTGCTGCTGTCTGCTGTACATTGCCCTCCTCCATAGTAACACTCATGGCAAGCTTCTGAGAGTTGGAATACCATTCCAAATAGAGGAGTTAACAGAGCATTTGTTTGTTTAACGAGAATTGGAGTTGGATACATGGTACACTTATCAGCAACACATTTGGGATTCTTCTGTGGAACCAATGCGTTTTTATAGAACAAACCGAATCCTTGAAAACAGTAATTCCTCTCATAATTGAAGATATCATCAGCTGGACTGTTATTGCATTTACGAATGACTTTGAATGAATTTGTTGGAAAATTGCTGAATGTGATAGAAGGAGAATACGGGAATTGGAGGCTATAGTTTAAATTTGAGTAATTATGGGTATCGAAAAGTCTCTGAAGCTTTGAGTCTTCAAGGATAAGAATGGTGCTATTTGCAACAGAGTATATATTCACAAACTGATACGAATCTCCCCCCATTCCCAACTGGACTTTTGGGAGAGGTTTAGCATCACAATCTACTCTGATTAGACCACAATGAGGGTGGGTGTGTTGAGTAAAAGGGAACTCCAGATAACCCAAACTTCCACAGGAGAATCCCTTGGGACATGAATTAGATTGGAACTCATAATAATCTTCTCCCTCAGCAAAGTAAAAGGCCATTGGGGAAAACAGAAAGAAGAAGAAACAAGAAGGATTAAAAAGCAAAGCCATAGCAGATTAATTTCTTCTTCTAGATCTAACAATGGAAGAAGAGAATATAATTATAGAAAGAAAAAAACAGCATCAAAAGTTAAAACGAGCTTGACTTCAGGTCCATAGTAAAATATCATATCATTAGTCTATTTTAGCAACGCATATTTCCACAAACGAGCTGAGAAGACCGACTTGGACGTATCTGCGTGTCCTCTAAATTTTACTATGGCTGTCACCACCGATCCACTTGTCTATGACTTGTTCAAAATCATTAAAGTTACAATTAAGCCCTCTATAGAATTTTTTTTGAGCAAATATCAAATTTAATCCCACGATTATTAGCAAAG
This sequence comes from Ipomoea triloba, assembly GCF_003576645.1. Classification (NCBI taxonomy): domain Eukaryota; kingdom Viridiplantae; phylum Streptophyta; class Magnoliopsida; order Solanales; family Convolvulaceae; genus Ipomoea; species Ipomoea triloba. The sequence continues at coordinate 5,820,677 of NC_044922.1, read as the reverse complement.
TGACAATTTTGGTCCACATGTTTAATTTCTTCCAATTTTGGTCCCACGACTATTGCTTTAGTACCAATTTTCATCCACAACTATTATTTTAGTGCCAAAATTTATCGCGTTGGTCACCTATTCGTTTAAAACGTACAAAAATCTAAAATTATTAAGGGTATTTTCATCATTTTCAACTTAATATCCCAATTTGAGCATAAATATATAGATTTAAGTCATAATATCGATCAAAGTTCGCAATTTTCCTCCTCATTAAATGGATTTATTATTGAATATATGCTCATAAATTAAATTGCTACTTTGTGCAATTTCTTTCAATAATATGCTTTTATGAATTCCTATGCATATTATGTTATATTGGCATAATCTATGGTTTTTATACCGATTATAGATTATCCTTTAGAAGTAGACATCGATTTTAGCCAGTCTTAGTATATATAGATTTTTTTTTTGAAAAATCTAGATCTTGGCTATCACCAAGTGTGAATTCACCAAGCATGGTTTCAATGGGAGCAATTACTTATAGGTCCGCGAGCAATGTGGCCTTGAAACCCAAATGACCTCTATGCTTTATAGCAACCCCTGAAGGATAGTTTTGACTAGTAAAAGTTCTTTCTAAATATCACAATTCGATTGCCTTACCTTGATCCTTCAAAACTTTGAAATCAAATTACTGATTCTAAATCAGCTATATACACATAATATCTCTGGCACAGATTTGATTGCCGAGACATTGTCTTCTTTTCCACACCGCCCTCCTCCAATAACTATCGCAGCACAACTACTCATGGATGCAAATCAATAATGCGTGTCTAGCTGGCTCTGCACGGGTGTCCGAAGCACACGATGTTGCTTAATTATGCGACGCCAAGAAGGGGTTGAGGAAGAAGACAGGGAAAAGGTAAGGCCATGATAGCAACAACAATATCTCCCAAAACCACCATAAAAAGCAAAATGATTTACTACACCTCCACCATAATATACCTCCAAAACCTCCATCTGTTGTCTCATATATCGCCCCTCCGAGAGACACAATGGATACATTGACTGCATGAGGCAGGGCGGACTTTAATATTTTGGGCCCGTATTTTGGCGGGCTCTTTAGCCCTCCCCCACCTAACCCGCAACATGTTTATTGTTGAAATACAAAGGACTTTACTTAAATAGTAAAGCAATTAACTGAGTAATTTTCTCCTGAAGCATGAATATGTAAAAATCAATATATACCATTAGTACTTATTAAGGGGCTCCTAATCGTTACCACAACCTATGTTATAAACATCGTAAAGAGCTTAATGGTATTAGCTCTAAAAACAAATTTTAGAAATAAAAGGACTTGGAAAATTAAGTATTATCTCAACTTGCAGATCGAGTATTTCCTTGAAAAGTTATATACATCAATCAGTATATTTTTAGAAAGATGTCTTTAACGCTTTTCATATGGATAAGTATGATTGACTCATCACACTAACGGTTATATCTCTATAAGGAACCGTTTAGACTCAAAAATGATACTGAGGACGTTTTGGGACTTGAAGTCCATTACTTCATTATTATTGGAACACTACGGAAGAACCAGAAGTTCCGTGATCTTATTAGGACTGGCATTGTCTTTACAATAAAATCACTTATAACTCCTAGTGCTCTAAATATCCTCTAGTAAAGTTATGCGATAAACCAATGTGTGTTTCTCATAGATCACTTGGTATTGACTCCTTTTGATCTCCATGATACTAGATTCCAAACTAGCTATGTGTGTTCTATCGCTACTGACTTATGAGAAGACAATTAAAGTGTGTTTTTTTGGGGGTATGGATAAGGAATATTGGTTATATTCAACCCACATAAGCTCCAGAAGAGTCATGATAATCATTGTATAAAATGTTAACTTATAGTGACAATCCTGAGGATTGCCATATCATTTCCTCTACGCTCCTTTGAAACAGTTATTCTACTTTAAGCAATGTAGAACAGGGGGAGATGAGGACTACATTTACTTAAATCAATCCTGAAGATTGGGTCTTAAAAGAACCAACAGTTGTATTCTTTTTACAACATATGAATACATATATACCATGTACTCTTTTTCTCACTTAACTAAGATTTTTCCCACTGGTTTTCTTAGTGTAAGATTTTTAATGAGGCAACCAGGACTATATATGAGTTTAAAAATATCATGTACTCTTTTTTTCAACTAGGTTTTTCCCATGAGATTTTCTTAGTGAAGTTTTTTAACGAGGCATGAAAGTATTTGAATATACCATTCATGTACCTTTTACTCTTTTATTGTCTAGGTTTTTCTCATAGGTTTTCCTAGCAAGTTTTTAACCAGGCAAGATCATGGATAAATAATGTCCAAGGGGGAGTGTTATTAACCATATTTAATATGGACATTATTCCTATTTATTATGTAACAGTCAGGGAATTAATAGCTACATTATTGTATCCGTTATATTTGTATATTATATATATATGGTGTACCCTTTGTATTGAAGTAGCTAATGAAATGAAAACACTTCTTCCTATGTTTGTTGTCTCTCTATCTCTTTTTTCTTTACCTGCAATGTTCATCGGTTAGGAGCTAATGGCCAACAGGCATGACCTGTTACAACAAATCTCGTATTTTAAGTTATGCACATTAATTCCTTGTGTGCCATACAAATATCCAAATATCCTTTGCTATACAAATAACTCAACTGGTCACAGGGATGAAGATTGGGAAGAATGATTAGGATTGAGTATCACCAGCCACATTGTAAGGGCAACCTCTCAAAGTGAGAGCTTCTTGTGCACAATAAACAAATGTCTAACCTCTCAATGGATGCTTTGTCAAGTCGGATCAGGGCGTGAAGGACACTTGGGGTTGGAGATTCAACATTTTGGGGAAAATGCTATACAAATATCCTTCTCCCAAAATCCCAAGGGCTCGACAAAGCATCTTGGAGTATGCAAATTATGGTAACTCAACTAAACACGCCCCGACCCGACAAAACATCTACCTTTGCTCAGTGTGTACAACCCCTAGTCTCTTCTCCCAAACTTCACCTCTGTGACCAGTTGAGCTCCCAAACTTCACCCTATAACCAGTTGAGCTGTCCATGCAAGTTATATATCCTAAACTGGATGTAGTAATAAAGTGTGCTAGCACTAAATATACAACACAAAAGAATTAATTAATCATAGTAATCAATTAGCAATGTTAGACAATTGAGATTTATAACATTATTATTATAAGGGCTTCGAGAAATGGGCCAGGCTTGGTTTGTGGGTCGTTGGATTGGATTTTTCTCCTTTCGTATACAAAAAAATGTTGTAACATATTAAAATGGGTTCATTAAGATACTTCGGGCCTGGCTTGTTTCGTCACTTTTTAGCCAATACTTATAGTCTTATACCATGAACCCGACTCCACATTGTAAGATAAATCCATCACAATTTACATACTGAATGATCACAATTTAAATTGTGAAGGTTTAAATGATTAGTCAAATCAATTGATTTAACGTAGAAAAATAGAGAGTAATACACATCCTTTTAAAAAATAAAACCAAATATAATATATTAATCTTATTAAAAATTTCCTTATTGAAATCATATTTCTACAGGTAGATTATTTCTGCAAAATTAAAAGATTACACTCGTTCAGAGACTGAGAAATATAGCCTCCTTTCACTATCAACGGTTGACGTTACAGTCAAGTTGTGAGCCAAAGATTTGTCCAACAATGGATGATCAACCTGAACTTCATATTCACCATGAAACAGTGACGTCTCAAAGCTGCCATTAGCTGCGGTGGTGCCCACTAAACCTTCATGGCTCATTGCTTTAATCACCCCATCAACCACATCCCCCGTTGCTAAGTTTCTGAAATTGTTATCCGTCAAACACATCTTGTAACACCCACTCGGTTTCCATGCCGACCATAGCACTATACCTTGAACGGCCGGATGTGACGAAAGCTCGTTTATAATTTGTCCCAAATACTGTGCCTGTCTCCATCAGTACACAACACAATCATACAACTATAATGAAAAAAACACCCAACCATAATTCAAGAGGTGTGCTCGTTGTAAATCTAGCTAAATTGTTCATGATTGGATTGGTCAAATCAAAAAGCCAATAAACCAGTTAAGTATAACATTATGATTACCAAGTCAACAGTCTAACAAATTTAGACATGCCTGCCATTAATCATGGTTACTAAGTCAACAGTACAGCATTTAAGCATTACCTGATTAGGGCGTGATGAAACGTCCAACTCTGTGATCCAGATGGGGAGTTTTGCAGTGGCGAGTGTATCAATGGCAGTCCTAACATAAGCCAAGTCAGGAGTATCAAAATGGGCCTCCAGTCCGATTCCCAGAGGGCCAGAATATCTTTGCGCCCGAAGCTGCGCAATTTTTCGTAGGTACTTGCTGGGCGACGAAGCTCCATCTTCTTTATGCTCAATAGTATTGAAATCATTCAAGAACGGAGTCGCCTTGCCGTCCAACGCGCGGGCCGTTCGATAGAAACGCGCCGACGCATCGGCCCCGAGCCTGCTCTCGAAGAACGAAGAGTGAAGATTCTCGTTCACGACGTCCCAGTGGATTACCTGACCGGCATATCTCCTCACCACCGAATTAATCCTTTTAGTAGCCGCGGCTGATAATTGGTTGGGGGTTAGTTTTGGGACCCACGAAGGTTGGAAATTTGGGTCGTCCCAGAATATGTTTTGGCCGCGGACGGCGACGCCGCGGCCTTTGACGAGGCGGAGTAAGGCGTCAGGCGGCGGAATAGTCCTCTCGGCCCTGGGAGGGCTCGGTGGTGTACCACTTCATTTCGTCCTCAAACACTGTGTACTTGAACCTTGAGAAAAACCAGTTTTGATAGGCTTGGTTGTTTAAGATATTCTTGTTGATAGCACAACCAAATGGCAAATTTGGTCGTCCTTTGATGAGGGAAATTGTTGCATTGGGTAATGGTTTTCCTTGACCATCCACTACTTCAATTGCCACCTTTGTCTTGCGTATCTGCACATTTTCAACCACATCTAAATATTCACATCATATATGCCAGGTGTGTTAACAAACAGAATTTTCAGTAAATTACTCGTGTTCATGTTCTTTATTAAGCTAAAAGATTAAATTTACACTAAAAATATAACTTAAGGTTAAAAGTATTTTTATAACTTTACAATGTGATTTTTCACATAATTCTTTTACCTTCTCAACACTCTTTGATTGATGTGATGTCCATTCCTCTGGGGTGAATGCTTTTACTGATATGCTAGTTGCCCATATCTCAGTTTGGGTATTATTGCACTGTGGGATTAGAAGGGGTAAAGATGAATTAAAATCTTAAAACTAAGAGTTAAACCATTCATAAAATGAAAGAAATTGGGTTAATTAATATCAAAACACACCTCAAAATGTAATTCACTAGGGCCAGAAACATTAGCAACAAAACCACCTTTAAACATGGACCAACAACCCGATCTAGCTACAACCCATGCTACATACACTTTGCCTGTTGCTGTTTTAAACTTGGCTGCTACATCAGCTTCGCCTTCACTTAACTGTATCCAACCTACAACAAAGACATTCAACATAGAAATAATTATTTAAAAAAATTATGAGTTTAATTATAGGGAAAATTGCATTAATAATTCTCCAATAGTTCCCAAGAGATTAAAAATATAATTTTTCATTAATTAATTGTTATATGTGTGTGTGTGTGTGTAGAAGTTAGGGTTAATATATATTTGTACCAGAAACTATGTAGTGATTATCTTTCACCAAATCAAACTTCTGAGAAAAACCATCTCCTGGTTCTTTTCGATTGGAAGCAATGATGAAGTTGTTTCCTTCCTTGGAAACTCCCACCGTTAGGTTTACATCATTAATATTTCCGAAACCAAACCAGCCATTCAACCCATCTCCCATCTCTGGGTTCACCATTATCCCTCCATTGTACTGAGGTTTCAGAGGATTTTGCAAGCACTGTATACAAACAACAACACCAAGATGTTTTACTTATATATAAAATATTAGCACAAAAGTGCTACCAATTATAATGTTTCAAAGTGGTAAAAATAGTGACACTCGGAAGTTGCCTCATTAGAGAAGCTGTAGTCATAATCTTCCGCACGAACTTGAAGCCCTACAAAGTACATTATTTGTAAGAATTTATTAAAGAGGTTTTTTTTTTTTTTAGTAATATTGACTCTGTTACAAATCTATCTATACATACTTTCTAAATCTACACAAAAATTATTCTCTAACATTCCATTCCTGACGTGTCATTATATAATTGGAATGGGTTAAGGAGTTAAAACATTATAAAGTCTATGTATATGTCAAGAGGAGGATCGGAATTAAATTAAAATCTAATGCAATATAATATGATATAAATTAAATCTAGTAGGATTATCATTTGTGAATAACAAATGCAAGAATATAGTACATGTATACTAAGAAATTTGAGAAAAATAATATATACACTATAATAAGTCAAGTTATGGAGAAAAAAAATTTAGTCTAGGAGGAGACCCCTTGACCTTTTCATTTGGAGGGCTCACTACTTCAACCATCGCTTAACATGCATGTTGGTATTAAACTTTGTCCAATTCATCGATCAATTAACAGGTTATTACTAATTACTGATGTTATTTAGTCATCATTAGTTACAATCAATGTAACTAGGGTGTGTTTTGGTTCACACACAATGTGTATCAAATACTTGGTTATGGTAATAGGTTTTGGTGAAAGTATTTTGCATGTAGTAGAATGGAATGAGAATGACTATTAATAGTTAGGGAAGAGGAGGAGGAAAGGAAATGAAATCCTTATTTTAAGGAATGAGTTTTGCAATTAATGGGGTAATCAAAACTGATAGTGTTCTTTTTTTTTTTGGGTGTAACCCAGGGTTTTGATTTGCGGGGCCCTGTGCTAGTAACTAAGTGAGGCCCTATCAAAGTGTATAAATAAACTGCGAATTGAAGAAAATTTGCAAAGAGAAAAATGCAAAAAATCTAATTTTGGGCCGATATAATCACAAATACATATACCAACTATTAGACCAGGGCTGGACTAGGGGCCCCCAAAATTTTGGGGCCCTGTGCGGTTGCACGTGTTGCACGCCCTAAAATCCGGCCCTGCCCGGTCTCCACCGTCGAACACAGTGGCTAATTCCTCCAAATAATGTACTGATAGTAGTGTTCTAAAAACTTATCAACCAAACAATAACAATGACTACTCATTCCTGATAGCTAAACCTTTCAATCAAACACACCCTAGATTATAATCACCAGTAATCCAATATATATATAACAAAAGTGTGATGACAACGCGAAAATAAATAAATAAAACATTACCTATAACCAAGATTATACATACAACCCATTGAAGCAGCTTTCCTCCTTTAAAAAGCATCATGTCTAAGAGCCCACCTACACCATTAAATTGATCAAATTCACAAAAGCCAGCCTCAACAAAAGCTAAGGTTACAAACATTTATAAATTTCATATTATGCGTACGTGTAAAAGAGTTGTGTGCAAATGTTGGCTATACAAAACTTTAAAGGTGTGTGTACCTTAAAAGTTTTCAAGGCAGGTGACAAGACAGAAAAACATAAGATTTATGTTGACATGAAGCCAATATATAGTGTCAAAGTTTCCAACTACGATATGATGAATCACTCATCAAAGGCAATACGCCTTTGATTTTGTTTCTAAATTGATATATGATATTTAATTTATTTCCCCTTTTGCTTTTACCTAGTCAATCAAAATTTGGTAAATAAATTTAAAAGTTTAATTTTCCATTTAAACATCAATATTCCTTCTATATATCATTCTTTTTACTGATCTCATGCCATTTTCAATTCGAGTAGCATTCAAATCTTTCCAATAGGCCTTTAATTTTGTTTTTAAATTGCTAATATTTAGTAAGTCAATCAAAATTTGATAAGCTAATTTAAAAGTTTGTCATTTAAACATCAAAATTCCTCCTAGATATATCATTTCAAATAGTAATCTGGTAAAAGGTGTTGGAAAAAATAGCATAAAATGACAATTTTAGTGATTGTTTTGTGGTACAAATATATGTGGGTCCATTTTTGATTTGGGTCGGGTCAAAGTGGATTTGGGTTCTTTGTAGTTAGATGAAGAGATTGATATATTGTACACACAAAACGAATAATGAGTGAATGAGAAATTGGTTCTTAAAGTTAAACAATTTGAGTTGGAAAAATGGAGGGAAAAGCTTTAAAGTAAGCTTTTGTCCCACATTGGTTTGGAAAATGGGTTTGCACCATTATTTATACAAGAGCCTTTCTAAGGTTTATTGAATTGTACTGCTAGAGGCTCTCTTTCGCGCGTCCGGGGTTTTTTTGTTCAATGATCACTCATCTATTTAGGACATAAAATGTGTCAATTTGAGTTTACATTAGGAATATAATTCAAAGACTAAATGATATGTCATAAAATAGCCTTTTATTTGTGCATATTTATGCTTGCTTTCTATTTAAATGTTATGTAAAAGAATGTGGAATAGTGTTTGATTTTGTGTATTTTGTTTAAAGAAAGGAAGGACCGAGCAATGAGCAAACAAGCATGAAAAGATGCTAATCTTGGGAGAAAACGAAGGTTTAAAGCATAAGGAAAACACCCAAGGGGACACCGGAGAACAAAGGAGCAAAACGAAGGCGTGGAGGTCAAATTGAAGAACTCACGCTGACACTCACACCGTGAGTGTCAGCATGAGTCCTCAGTGTGGTTTCTGATCAGAAACTCACGCTGACACTCACACCGTGTCAGCGTGAGTCTCAATGATCAGTTTCTGATCGTTGAGACTCACGGTGGGACTCACACTGTGAGTCCCACCGTGACTCCTGGTCCTGAAGGGTGCGGAAAGGCGCGAATTTGGACTATAAATACCTCTTGGAAGTTAATTTTTCGAAGACTTTTGAATTTCTAAGTCCCCCATTTAGTTTTTCTCTCTAGGAAACTTTAGAAAACACTTCCCACACTTGTAATCTATTGTATTTTACACAATCTACATCAATCTCCAGATTATTTCTTTCAATGAAATCATCAAGTTAAGTTCTCTATTTCCTATTTTTGCATTTATATTTCTTAAAGTTTGTTTGAATTATATGTTTATTATTTCAGTTGCTTATTGCTTTGCATTCCAAATATGAACACTTAAACATATTTAGGATTTGAATTGAACTTCCTTGAATATGAATCCCAATATGAATTAAATTGCATAAATTAGGGTTTGTATTGTCTTAATTTTGAACTTGGCTATGAATTGGGTAGAATTGATTTTACTCTTCATAGTTATGGCCAAACTATGCAAGAGATATTTGGAACTGGTGTTCCACCTATGATAATAGGGCTACACCATAGCCATACCTCTCATATTTCTTACTCACCTTTGAGAAAAGGGAGTTTGAAGGAAATAGGCACACAAAGTGTTTGTTAAATTGCCTCTTCTAACCAAGTTGCCATGAGAATGGGACTTAGGATTAGTTGATAGTCCAATTGATCACGAGAGTGACATTGGCACTTAAACCATTTCTCCAAGTTCATCATCTAGACTTACATAACTTAATCTTTAGACACAAGGGATTTTATGCAAGGATGTTTGGTTCAAATCTCTATTTCATTTATTATCTTTTAATTCTCTTATTTTCTCTCGTTATTGATTTCTTAAACATGAACTACTCAAATATCTTTAGGTTAGCTTTCAAACACTGCATGAACCCGTGCTTAACCCCTTATTACTCAAACTCCCATTAAGCCATTCCTTGAGGACGATACACTTAATTTCCATCACCACTAAAATTACAACTTTCACTAAACGTGTTATTTTTATTTATATTTATAAGTTACACTTATTTTTCACATAATTTTTTTTACCTTTACACTTATTTTTCACATAATTTTTTACCTTCTCAACACTCTTAGCTTGTTGTGATAGTCATTCCTATGGGATGAATGCTTTTACAAATTTGGGTATTATTGCACTGTGAAATTAAAAGGCTAGGATTAATTTTTTGTAGTGACTTGTTGAAGCAAGTAGAGTCAATACCGCCTCCACTGAAGCTCGATCTCATGATCTCTCATATGAAAAAATCACTACATGCCATCTAAGTACAAAGTACGTACTTGGCACAAAATAGGATTAATTAATATCAAAACACATCACAAAATGTAATAATGGAAAAGGGCCAGAAGCATTAGCAAACTAGCTAGTCCACATCAGATTTCTTTATGCAAATTGATCCAATTTAAGCATATATATTAGTTTGCAAAAAAAAAAAGCATATATATTAAGAGCGCAGCAAGCTCAATTCAAATTAATCCAAAAGTAATTCTAGCTACTCATAATTAGAGATTTAAAGTAAAAGCACAATGAAATTGCATGTAATGAAAGCTCAAGTGAAATAGAAGAACTTTATGAAATGAAATTAAAGGAACTGAAATGGAATTGTAGAAAACTTATCTTTGATCCAATGCAATTTGAAGCTACAAACTTAAATTGAATGACAATCTTTGTTAATTATATATTGATCTACAAAGTGGAATTTGCAAGAGTTTATGAACTAGACTCTCATAGGTTTCTAAAGAGAGGAAGTACTCTGTTAGTTTTATGCTAAAACCGACAAAAGATCCTCTAAGTTACAGGATAATTGTCACTTAAAAGAATACGATCAGAATAGTTCTTTGTTGGGTGGTGGCTCAGAGAGCCGAATCCAACATCCTGCCATCAAAATGTGGCGCTGATTGCTATCAAGTATGAAGAAATAAGTGATGGATCCTTTAGCCTGTTGAGATTATAACATTATGATTTTGAGAAATGGGTCAATTCAAGCTTGGTTTGTGGGTTGTTGGAATGGATTTTTCTCCCTGTACAAAGTATTTTGTTAAGTATTAGAATAGGTTTAAGATGTAGAAAAATTATGTTTGTCACCAATTTTCAGTTATAAATGTATGTATATGTTTTCAAGTTGATTAAGAGGAATATAATTCCCACTGAACGCCCTGTCCAACTCAGCTCCGGTCGGCCGTCGCTTCCAGGTCTTGGTTACCGCCGTAGTTGTGCAGAGAGGACGAACCGGGTCGCAAAATGGGTCGTGGGTCTAGGGCTTAAAATTTTGGGTCTTCTAAATGATTTCTTCTGTAATTTCGAAATGGTCCCTAACATTTGCTGAAATCAATTCCTTTCATCCTCCATTATCTTTCAATTGAGCCCCAACTTCTCCAGTGTCATTCAATTAACCCCTCCTCTACATAGAGGATGAAAATAATACAAGATCGGCACTAAAATCAACCCAATTAATAATAACAAACATAGAATATAAGAAGAATGGTGTACAACATGACTTAAATAAGTACATAATCTTGACTTGAAAGAAGAAGACTTTCAATCTAATATGACATTTTTTAAAAAATAAAATGTTAAGTAGCTTACAAACTTGCAACAAATAGATAAGTCTTATTAATCTCTTTGATCCTTTTTCCACCCATTAAGCATTATAAAACCATAACCAATGATAAACAAGTCTAAAACGCCTTGAGACTTAAACTAACAATTGCAAGGATAGTAAGAGAGAAATCTGCAAGATGATATAATTATCTGAAGTATATGCTGAAGTCCAATGAAAAACAGCAGGGCTGTTTACAAGGAGTTCTGATACACACTCTTATTTTACTGTAATTAATACATGAAACCTGTGGTTCAAACTTCAAATATATACACAAGAAATAAAATTTCATTTATAGGCACAATAATCATAAGTTTGATAGGAAAACAAAATACAATACTCTGTAACAAATCCCTCATAGTTAGAAGCAATGGCAAAATCCAGTGACTTCAACTGCTCTTCCTAGTCGAAACGAGCTTCAAAATCCCATGAGGTGCAAGCGAGGGACCAGCCCAGGTCACTGCTTTTCTTTGTGGCTCCTGCATCATAAGATCACACCAAAAAGAAACAAGTTTATGGCCTAAAATGTCACATGGTTTCACAAGCATTTGGTAAAAAGCACAGCTCCATTTACTATACAGAATAAGCAACACAAAAATATAAATGTGTAGTCTCACTATCAGTTTAAACGTGTAATTGTATTTACTGGTTTTGGATAAGTTGGAGATCTTACCTCTTCTGTAGACGCATTAGTTTCCTCACCATTCACGCTTTCATCCTCGTTCAACTCATCGCCTCGAATCTCCTTCAAAGACTCCAATACCTGTTCCATTGTAGGCCTCATATCCTTGTCAGTTTGCAAGCACTGAAAAGCTAGCTCTGCTACTGAAGTAGTCATTCTCTTGATTTCAGTATCCATCTCATACCCCAGAGAGGAATCAATGAGTTCATCAAATGCTCCTATTAGAATCTTGTTTGTTGCTAGTTTTGCCAAACTGATCTCGTGTGTATGCCTGCGTACGTCCACAGCAGGCATTGAGGATAAGAGTTCAATAAGAACGACCCCGAAGCTATAAACATCACTCTTATAAGTGAGCTGATAACACTCGTGATAGTCTGGATCAACATATCCAGGTGTCCCTTTAGGTGTAGTGGTGGCATGGGTGACATTAGCAGGGAAGAGTTTCGAGAGCCCGAAATCTGCAACTTTGACGCAGAAATTCTCATCAAGAAGTATGTTACTGCTCTTAACATCGCGGTGGATTACTTCTGAGGCATGCAGATAAACCAATGCAGCTGCAGCTTCCACTGCAATCTTCAAGCGGATAGGCCATGTGAGCAGTCCATCTGCTGCTCTTTGGCCATGGAGGTGATCTTCAAGTGTTCCATTTTGAATGTATTCATACACAAGGAGGAGTTCGCGGTTATGCCTTGATGTGCAGCCATAAAGTGTAACGAGATTAGGGTGCTTTAGCCGGGTGAGAATTGAGATTTCATTCACAAACTGCTCCATTCTCTTGCAGTTGCGCTCATGAAGGCGCTTCACAGCAACTTCTCTTCCATCCTTAAGAATCCCTAATTTGCATTATTCCAAGAATTAGCCTAGATAGTAGTGAATCTAATGGCAGATGAAATTGAATATTTCTGATTGTCTTACCATAGTAAACAGTGCCAAAACCTCCATCCCCAAGTTCTTTAGAAGGATCAAAATTGTTTGTGGCTTCTTCAAGTTCAGAGTAGGAGAAGACTAGAATTCCAAAGAGCCTACTCCGGCCTCTCTCGAGGTCCAAGGTGGGATGTGAAGATGTATTTCTTGAATAGCCTTTGCTTCCTTTCTTGCGTCGCCAAACAAGAAAGATAGCCAAACTTACAAGGATAAGTGCTAAACCGCCTGAAATTACTGAAGAATGAAGACGTATTTATTAAGGATGGTGGCTATTACTCAGTTTTGCAGAAATGTAGAGAAAGTTGGACAATGTATTGCAGGTGGTTACTTTAGTTATACATAAAGGATATAGAAAGTTGAATAACTTACCAGTGATTAGAATCACTCTCAGCTTTCTCTTTCCTGTAGTCACTGTAAAATGTAAATAAGTGAAAAGAATTGTTATTTTGTTGGTCACTGTAAACTAGGCTATGGTCACATTAATATTTACCTTTTTTACATTGAAATTTATTGTTGCTGTCTGCTGTACATCGCCCTCCTCCGTAGTAACAGTCATAGCAGTCATTTGAGACATGTAATTCCAGACCAAAATGAGCAGTATTTTGTTTAACAAAAAATGGATTTGGATACAGGGTACAGTTAGCATGATCACATTTGGGATACTCTGGAACCAAGTGATTTTTATAGTACAAAGTCAATCCTTCAATACAGTCATACCTTTCATAATTGTAGAAAGGATCATCAGGTTGACTCTGATAACTGCATTTCCAAAGGTTGTTTGCTTCTGTTTTTTCAAAATTGTGGAATTTGAAAGAAGGAGAATTTGGAAATTGGATGGTGTAGCCGTCTAAAATTGAGCAATTATGGCTATCGAAGAGTCTCTGAAGTTTCGAGTCTCCAAGGAAGATCACATACTCACCCCAGTCACCCCAGACAGGTGGTTTCACAAGCTGAAGCTGATACCAATCTCCCCCGGTTTCCAACTGGAGTGTTGGAGGTGTTGCAGAACAATTTACTACCACTAACCCACAATGAGGCTGCGTGTGTTGAGCAAAAGGGAACTCCAGATGACTGATATTTCCACAGGAGAATTCCTTGGTACAATTATATGACAACTCATCTTCTCCATGAGCAAAGCATAATAAGAGAATTAAGGGAAAGAGAAGGAAAAAGAAACAAGGATTAAAGGGTAGACCCATACCATTACCAGCACCTCTCTCCTTCAATTCTCTCCCTCAAGCAATGGAGAAGGAAGAGAATTATAGAAGAGGAGAGCAGCCGGCCAGTAGAAAGACTTAAAAGGTGGACCTTGACTTGAGGTCAACTGTATTGTGCTGCATATTTCCACACGATGTAACCACAGAGCTGAAAGAGTCGATTGACTTGAACTTCTCGCCATGACTTTAGAAGTTAGCTACAAACAGCAAACTAGGAAATTGCCACTCAATTTCCAGTCAAAATATATATATATATAATGTACTGTGCATATATAATGCTGGAGTATGAAAAACGGGTTGCACATATGCCCCTTCTTCAATGGCTCTTCCATTTTGTTATCAACCAATCCTAAATTAATACTCTTAAATATTTATGGTAAAGTCAACAGAAAAATATGGTGGGTCCATATATAAATGGAAATCAAAGAATTATTTCTCTTTCGTGGGGACATGCAAGTAGAAAACTAACCCAAAAACACCGCAGGGAGTTTTGCATTACTGCAGCAGGTGACAGGGTCCAATTTCTTTAGCTCCTCACTCTACCAAAACCAACTATCAGACTTTAACAGGAAAGGATGAAATGTTTTTGTAAAAGAAGAATATGGCCAAATATCGACCTGCAACAAACAACATTTTTATAATACATAAGACTGCTTAAATTAGAGCAAAGATCAGTGAGAATGCATTTACTTATGTTTCTATGAGAATGCCTGCCTATTCATATCAACAGCCGGCAGTTACTGTTTTGCTCAAGGTCTTGTTTTAATGAGAGATCAAAGAGTTGTGAAGAACCAACCCCAACCACCCTTCTTGTGACACCAAGAACAATAAACCACCATCGGAGTCAAAGTGAGGATCAATATAATTCCTCTAAAAGCTATAATGAAACAAATTAAAAACAGAATCAAAAGTCTGGTCTGCTGAAAATCAAGAAAAAAAATAGAGTGGTTAGAATATATACTCCTGGGAAATAGAAGTGGTATTTTTCACTTATAGATTATGTTAGGGAATGAATTAACAAGCACTGCGGAAGCGGGTACGGTGATCGCGAATTGAGAATTATTGTAGGAAGTAATAATATGGGAGAAATATAAAATGACAAATAATGGAGATATTAATTTTGGGGAGATTGGAAATATAACTCACTAAATTATTGTAAAGAAAATATNAGGGTACAGTTAGCATGATCACATTTGGGATACTCTGGAACCAAGTGATTTTTATAGTACAAAGTCAATCCTTCAATACAGTCATACCTTTCATAATTGTAGAAAGGATCATCAGGTTGACTCTGATAACTGCATTTCCAAAGGTTGTTTGCTTCTGTTTTTTCAAAATTGTGGAATTTGAAAGAAGGAGAATTTGGAAATTGGATGGTGTAGCCGTCTAAAATTGAGCAATTATGGCTATCGAAGAGTCTCTGAAGTTTCGAGTCTCCAAGGAAGATCACATACTCACCCCAGTCACCCCAGACAGGTGGTTTCACAAGCTGAAGCTGATACCAATCTCCCCCGGTTTCCAACTGGAGTGTTGGAGGTGTTGCAGAACAATTTACTACCACTAACCCACAATGAGGCTGCGTGTGTTGAGCAAAAGGGAACTCCAGATGACTGATATTTCCACAGGAGAATTCCTTGGTACAATTATATGACAACTCATCTTCTCCATGAGCAAAGCATAATAAGAGAATTAAGGGAAAGAGAAGGAAAAAGAAACAAGGATTAAAGGGTAGACCCATACCATTACCAGCACCTCTCTCCTTCAATTCTCTCCCTCAAGCAATGGAGAAGGAAGAGAATTATAGAAGAGGAGAGCAGCCGGCCAGTAGAAAGACTTAAAAGGTGGACCTTGACTTGAGGTCAACTGTATTGTGCTGCATATTTCCACACGATGTAACCACAGAGCTGAAAGAGTCGATTGACTTGAACTTCTCGCCATGACTTTAGAAGTTAGCTACAAACAGCAAACTAGGAAATTGCCACTCAATTTCCAGTCAAAATATATATATATATAATGTACTGTGCATATATAATGCTGGAGTATGAAAAACGGGTTGCACATATGCCCCTTCTTCAATGGCTCTTCCATTTTGTTATCAACCAATCCTAAATTAATACTCTTAAATATTTATGGTAAAGTCAACAGAAAAATATGGTGGGTCCATATATAAATGGAAATCAAAGAATTATTTCTCTTTCGTGGGGACATGCAAGTAGAAAACTAACCCAAAAACACCGCAGGGAGTTTTGCATTACTGCAGCAGGTGACAGGGTCCAATTTCTTTAGCTCCTCACTCTACCAAAACCAACTATCAGACTTTAACAGGAAAGGATGAAATGTTTTTGTAAAAGAAGAATATGGCCAAATATCGACCTGCAACAAACAACATTTTTATAATACATAAGACTGCTTAAATTAGAGCAAAGATCAGTGAGAATGCATTTACTTATGTTTCTATGAGAATGCCTGCCTATTCATATCAACAGCCGGCAGTTACTGTTTTGCTCAAGGTCTTGTTTTAATGAGAGATCAAAGAGTTGTGAAGAACCAACCCCAACCACCCTTCTTGTGACACCAAGAACAATAAACCACCATCGGAGTCAAAGTGAGGATCAATATAATTCCTCTAAAAGCTATAATGAAACAAATTAAAAACAGAATCAAAAGTCTGGTCTGCTGAAAATCAAGAAAAAAAATAGAGTGGTTAGAATATATACTCCTGGGAAATAGAAGTGGTATTTTTCACTTATAGATTATGTTAGGGAATGAATTAACAAGCACTGCGGAAGCGGGTACGGTGATCGCGAATTGAGAATTATTGTAGGAAGTAATAATATGGGAGAAATATAAAATGACAAATAATGGAGATATTAATTTTGGGGAGATTGGAAATATAACTCACTAAATTATTGTAAAGAAAATATNCAATCTCCACCTTGGACAAATCAACCAGGAATTTAACAACTCGAACAACCAACTAAATTCAAGCAATGTTTGAATTTAGCAATAGGTAGTGGCTTGGTAAGCATGTCCGCTGGGTTCTCCAAAGTGTGAACTTTCTGAACAATGATATCTCCTGCAGCTACAACGTCGCGGATGAAATGGTATCTGACATCAATGTGTTTGGTTTTGGCGTGATATGTATCATTCTTGGTGAGATGAATAGCACTCTGACTATCAGAAAACACAGTAGTCTGACCCTGTGAAACACCAAGTTCCATAACCAAACCTCGTAGCCAAGTAGCTTCTTTGACACCCTCTGTTGCTGCAATATATTCCGCTTCAGTTGTGGATAGAGCAGCAATAGACTGAAGCGTAGCTTTCCAACTGATAGCACAATTACAGAGAGTGAAAATATAACTAGAAAGCGACCGACGTTTGTCAAGATCACCACCACAATCAGAATCCACAAAGCCCATAATGTTAGTAGATACAGAAGAATTCTTATCAAAAACCNTGACTATCAGAAAACACAGTAGTCTGACCCTGTGAAACACCAAGTTCCATAACCAAACCTCGTAGCCAAGTAGCTTCTTTGACACCCTCTGTTGCTGCAATATATTCCGCTTCAGTTGTGGATAGAGCAGCAATAGACTGAAGCGTAGCTTTCCAACTGATAGCACAATTACAGAGAGTGAAAATATAACTAGAAAGCGACCGGCGTCTGTCAAGATCACCACCACAATCAGAATCCACAAAGCCCATAATGTTAGTAGATACAGAAGAATTCTTATCAAAAACCAAACCCAAAGAAGATGTACCCTTCAAATACCGTAAAATCCATTTAACGGCATTCCAATGTTCCTTACCAGGGTTATGCATATATCGGCTCACAACACTTACAGCATAAGCCAGATCAGGTCTAGTGCATACCATAGCATACATAAGACTTCCAACAGATATGTCAAATTGTAAACCTGTGTCTACTCCATTTGGTGCACACTTTAAGTTGTCTTCTGAATTATGCCCTAAGTCAGAAGCTGATGTGGCTTATATGAAAAAGGTCCCTTACTCAAGTGCTGTTGGAAGTCTTATGTATGCTATGGTATGCACTAGACCTGATCTGGCTTATGCTGTAAGTGTTGTGAGCCGATATATGCATAACCCTGGTAAGGAACATTCAAATACCGTAAAATCCATTTAACGGCATTCCAATGTTCCTTACCAGGGTTATGCATATATCGGCTCACAACACTTACAGCATAAGCCAGATCAGGTCTAGTGCATACCATAGCATACATAAGACTTCCAACAGCACTTGAGTAAGGGACCTTTTTCATATAAGCCACATCAGCTTCTGACTTAGGGCATAATTCAGAAGACAACTTAAAGTGTGCACCAAATGGAGTAGACACGGGTTTACAATTTGACATATTAAATCGATCAAGCACCTTATCAACATACTTTTTCTGGGATAGAAAAAGTTTTCTAGCTTGACGATCCCTGTGTATCTCCATGCCAAGAATCTTCTTTGCTGCACCAAGGTCTTTCATCTCAAACTCATTACTTAGTTGAGACTTCAACTTAGTAACAAGAGAAATGTCAGGAGAAGCAATGAGCATATCATCAACATAAAGTAATAGATAGATATAAGACCCATTAGAAAATTCTTTAAAATAGACACAACTGTCATATTGGCTTCTTGAGAAACCTTGCCCTAACATAAAAGCATCAAACCGCTTATACCATTGCCTTGGAGCTTGCTTCAACCCATAGAGTGATTTCTTCAAGCGACAGACACAATGTTCCTTTCCAGGAACTTCAAACCCCTCAGGTTGATACATGTAAAGTTCCTCATCAAGTTCTCCATGTAGGAATGCAGTCTTTACATCAAGTTGCTCCAACTCCAAATCAAACAGAGCAACAAAAGCAAGTAATACACGTATAGAGGTATGACGAACAACTGGAGAAAAAATCTCATTAAAGTCAATACCTTCACGTTGATCGAAACCTCGAACAACCAACCGTGCTTTCCACCTTGCTTTCTCAACCCCAGGGATGCCTTCTTTCATCTTGTAAATCCACTTGCAACTCAATGGGCGTTTACCTTTAGGCAACTCTACCAGCTCCCATGTCTCATTCTTGTGAAGACTTTCAATCTCCTCTTGCATAGCAACCAACCACTTGGACGAGTTGGCACAGGAAATAGCCTCGGAATAGCAAGATGGATCACCATCAACCTCCTGTGCAACTGAAAGTGCATAAGCAACCAAGTGAGTTTCATCATCATACCTAGCAGGTTTTGTAATTATCCTCCTAGGTCGATCTTGAGCAATAGAATACTCCCGTTGTGGCTCGACAAGAGGTGCGGTACTAGTAGATGCATCATCATTGACAATAGTAATATTGTCATTAGGCCTAAAATTGAACTCCACCTTCTCTCCAGTACCCTGCTTATCACCTGTACTGGGTACAATAGAATCTTTTCCAGAAGAAAGTAATGCATTTTCATCAAAAGTGATATCTCGACTCAAAATGATCTTTTGAAAATCAGGAGACCATAGACGATACCCTTTTGACTCAGAAGCATAACCAAGAAAAATGCATTTGATAGCTCTCGGGTTTAATTTACCTGTACTAGAATGAGCATATGCATGACATCCAAAAACTCTTAAGATAGAGTAATCAACAGGATTACCTGACCAAACTTCTTCTGGAATTCTGAAATCAAGAGAAGAGTGTGGAGATCTATTTACCAAGTAACATGCAGTAGAAACAGCCTCGGCCCAAAAATCACGCCGTTTCCACAACCCAGCATTAGAGAGCATACAACGAGCTCTTTCCAGTAGAGTCCTGTTCATACGTTCTGCAACACCATTCTGCTGGGGTTTACCAGGCAAAGTCTTATGCCTGGCGATTCCATTGATTGTACAGAACTCATTGAACTCTGACTCACAGAACTCCAGTCCATTATCTGTCCTGAGCTTTTTGACCCTTTTCCCTGTCTGAGTTTCAACAAGTATTTTCCAATTTTTGAAAGTAGAAAATGCTTGATTTTTGTGTTTCAAGAAATAAACCCAGACCTTACGAGAAAAATCATCAATAATAGACATAAAATATCTACATCCTCCTAGAGATTGGACCTTAGTCGGTCCCCATAAATCAGAATGAATATATTCCAATACATCTTTGGTACGGTGTGTAGCAGTAGAGAAACTAACCCTCTTTTGTTTCCCAAAAACACAATGCTCACAAAATTGTAATTTTCCCGTACCTGAATTTCCCAAGAGGCCTTGCTTGCTCAGGATATGCATGCCTTTCTCACTCATATGCCCCAGACGCATATGCCATAGTTGAGTGAGATCTGCGTCGTCCACCGATGATGAGACTGCTGCTAAACCTGTCACAGTACTGCCATGCAACACATACAAGCTTCCAGAACGAGAAGCTTTCATGAGAACAAGAGAGCCTTTTATCACCTTTAGAACTCCACCTTCAGCTATATACTTACACCCCAAAGATTCCAAGGTGCCCAAAGATATCAGGTTCCGTTTTAAGTCAGGAATATACCGAACATTGGTAAGAGTCCTAACAACGTTATCATGAGTCCGGATCTGAACACTTCCAATTCCACTAACCTTACATTGGGTATTATTACCCATCAAGACAATTCCACTATCAACTGGTTCAAGAGAGATGAACCAATCTCTATGAGGACACATGTGGAATGTACAACCAGAATCCAGAATCCACTCAGTTTCGCTCTGTTTGCTACCGGAACTAACAGATAACAAAACGTCACCCTCTGAATCACTAGCAACAACACTCGCTTCTGCGGATTTCTTTTCTCTCTCTTGTTTATTTTTCAACTTAAAGCATTCAGACACATCATGTCCATGCTTCTTACAGTACTTACAAGATTTGTTGGACTTACGACCTTTGGACTTAGATCTAGAATTTTTACTAGTTCCCCTTGTATCAAGTGAACGACCCCTAACAGTCAAACCCTCTCCTTTCTCCTCAGATTTAATTTCTAAGTCAAATTTTTCTTTGGACAACAAATTTGACTTAACATCATTAAAAGTAAGGGTTTCCCGTTTACCATATAACATAATTTCTTTGAAATGCTTATATGATTTAGGGAGAGAAACTAGTAACAAAACAGCCCGATCCTCATCATCAATCTCAATATCAATATTCTCCAAATCCAATAAAATTGAATTAAATTCATCTAAGTGAGAATTGATAGAAGTACCTTCCTCCATACGGATTGTGTACAACCGCTCCTTCAGGCGTAACGTATTTGCCAGACTTTTGGTCATATAAAGCGAATCCAGCTTGGACCATAAATCTGACGTAGTCTTCTCACTTACTACCTCACGTAGAATTGCTTTAGATAGGCACAATTGAATGGTTGAACGTGCCTTGTCATCCAGATCTTCCCATTGCTCATCTGTCATTGTAGTCGGCTTCTTGTCTTTCCCGGCTATTGCTCGTTTCAAACCGTTCTGGGTTAGAACGGCTTCCATCTGAACCTTCCAAATGGAAAAGCTAATTTTCCCATCAAACTTCTCGACATCAAACTTGGTGACAGTTGACATCTTTGAAAATAATTCTCAATTAAACCGCTCTGATACCACTTGTTAGGGAATGAATTAACAAGCACTGCGGAAGCGGGTACGGTGATCGCGAATTGAGAATTATTGTAGGAAGTAATAATATGGGAGAAATATAAAATGACAAATAATGGAGATATTAATTTTGGGGAGATTGGAAATATAACTCACTAAATTATTGTAAAGAAAATATTACAATAAATAAATTGCTAAGCTTAACTAAAAGGAATAAAGGAAAGCTAGCAATGAAGAAAATTCCTACGTGAGAATGAACTAGAGAGAATGAAGAGAGAATTGTTGTTGGGATACTTTGTTCCTGCAAATGAGCTCTATTTATAGTAGTTTGAGGAGGAGCAAAGCCTGATGGTGATTAGTTGTCCACATGAAGGTGAGGTGTCCACATGGGTTAACAACTCATGCATGTGAGTTGTGATGTGCAGCCATATGCAGAGAAGTGGGTTGCCATGTGAAAGCAGAATGATTTGGCCACTTGCATAATTATTCTAACAGATTAGGGAACACTAGGGTACAATAATCACAAGTTTCATAGTAAAATGAAATAAAATACTCTAACAAATCCTACATAGTAAGAACACAATCTCGCCAATTCCAGTGACTTCAACAGCTGTTCTTCGTAGCTGCAGCATGCTTCAAAGTCCCGTTAGCTGCAAGTGAGGGACCAGCCCATGTCCACCGCATTGCTTTTTGTTGCACATCCTACGTCATAAGATTACACCAAAAATAAACAAATTAATGACCTAAAATATCACATGATTTCACAAGCTTTTGATAAAAAGCACAGCCCCATGCCTCCATTTACTTATTTTGGATACATTGGAGGTATCTTACCTCTCCTTTAGATACATTAGTTTCCTCACCATTCGCCCTTTCGTCCCCATTGTTCAACTCATTGCCTGATAAGATTTTAAAATTTGTGACATTTTCGTAATTATCATCAACTTCACTATGCAATCTTTAACAATAAAATGTGCAAACTTTGTGAATTTTTTAAAATCAACAAAAAAAAAACTAAATTTTAAATCTAAACTGTAAATGCTAGACCTTAAAAAGTAAAAAGTGAACCACCAAACCAAATAAAATAAATAAACTCAGTCATAAATTTTAAAATCCATATATATTGTGATTTGATACTCGATGGATGTGTGAAAATCGTCCTTATCAGTCACCATGCAAAAGAAATAAATAATAAATTTTATATACAGAATAAGCAACACAAAAATATAAATACCGAACTAAAATAATATTTATAACTCCACAACTCCAAATATTATTTAAGCTAAGCTTTCGTGATAGTCCATCTAAAATATTAATCTCCATTACTATATAAATTTTCAACACAAGATTTTCCCAACATGATGTTCATTGATTTTGAACCAAATTAGCATCCTCATCATATAATTATCATATTTCTTTACTATTAAGTGATCCATGTAACTCATAAAACTCATTTATAAATGCAAGCCAAGGCTTAAGCTCACAGTAGTACACCGATCATGTGTTCTTTCACTGAAACTCACAGCATACTAATTTAATTGTTAATTAACAACATTATTGATCAAGAAAAAGATATACTTCAAAGCTAGCTTGTTCTTTCAACTCTTATCTTCATGCACTACATTATTGTAAGTCCTTTGAACCATACTTCACTAGACTATATATAATACATCAATAAAACTAAAATGTGGTGCATGAAGAACACTACTATATATAGTGCACCCAAATATTAAGTACTAGCTTATAGAAACAACGGATGAATGTTGTTCCTCGGATCTTGCAGGAGAATAGAGGTAAGGTTGAGGAGGGGTTTGTAAATTTTCTAGGTTACCTTCTAACATCTCCACAACCTTTGACATTGATGGTCTAGTTGATGGATCAGTTTGTATGCACCACAAACTAACTATTACCATCTTTCTTGCACACTCATTATCCTCTTCATTCATTACTCCATTCAATCCAAGCTCATCATCTAACACAAGCCGTGAGTAAATCCAATGTGGAAAGTATATTTTACTGTTGCGGCTAACTCCAACATCAACGTTTCTTCTTCCTCCAACCATCTCAAGAACCATCATCCCATAACTATAAACATCAGACTTGTGAGAAACTCCTCCGATGTTTTTGCAAACAAGTTCTGGAGCAATATATCCAATAGTTCCGCGCGCACCAAAGATTGACACGATGCTCTCCTTTTTGGTGCATAGCTTTGCAAGACCAAAATCTGAAATTTTGGGGAAAAAGTCTTCATCTAGAAGAATGTTATGAGGTTTTATATCCAAGTGTAGAATTCGAGTGCTGCAACCACGATGTAAGTACTCTAACCCACGAGCTATGCCTATTGAAATTTTATATAACATGTTCCATCCTAATTGACAACGGGTCAAAGGATTATTGTTATAAATGAATTTCTCAAGGGATCCATTAGGCATGAACTCATAAACAAGAGCTCTTTTTCTACCTTCAATGCAAAATCCAATTAGACTCACAATATTGACATGAGAAGTCCTACCAATACTTGCCACCTCATTGATGAATTCTTCTCCATTAGGTCTTAGTTCCTTCAAAACCTTTACTGCCACAAGGCTTCCATTGCGCAACTTTCCTTTATATACAGAGCCAAAACCTCCTTGACCAAGTTCATCCTTGAAAGAAGTTGTGATCTTCTTTACTTCTGAATAACTAAATCTTTTAAGGGCAAGGGGGCCATGGCGGTTTAAAAACTCTGGTGCCTCTTGATACTTTCTTTTAGAACAAAATGACAATTTCTTTTTAATAAAGAGTAGTAGGATGAACATGAATGCAAGGACCAGTGCTGCTCCGCCTGAGATTGAAGATAAATTGAAGTACATTGAATCAAGGTCGATTTCATTTGCTCATAAATGTAGAGAAGGTAGGAAAGTAATGTCAGTTGATGATGGTTACACGAAGGATAAAGTTAAATGTGGACAAAACTTACCTGTCACTATAACTATTCTCAGCTTTCTCTTTCTTGAGTTTCCTGTTCTCATTTTAATTAAACAAGTGAAACATAATGTTAGATCAATTCCCTTTTGATAGGTGTTAGTGCATTAGTGATGAATAAACTAATCTAGCCATAGTCCTAGTAGTAATCAAAAGAGTTTTTTCTCAAAATGGTCCCTCAACTATTGCTCATTCTCAATTTTGCATTTCGACTTTCAATTTCACCTAATGTGGTCCCTCAACTTTCAAAAACTCACCCAATTTGGTCCTCTGTTACATATTCCGTCAAATCAGTATTAAAATGGAGGGCATTTTCGTCCATTTACCTATTGTTAGCCTAATAAACATTGAGAAATAGTTGAGGGACCATTTTGAGAATAGTCAAGGGACCATTTTGGGAAAAACTATTTTGTTTATTTCATTTTTGTTTATTTTCATTTTTTAGACTCTATAAAATAAGAATTTCTATACATTTTTTTTCTTACAAATATAAATAGTTAAAATCGTGCAATCCATCCTAAAAATTTTTAACTTTTTTACAGACTTTTTCCTATCTAAATATACAAACTATTCCTATGCAGATTTACAATAAGTTTCGTAAATTTTATAAATACTCATTTTTTAAGCACCGATTAAAATAATTCTTAGTCACATCCGTAGTACTAAATATATTACTTTGGAATTTTTTTTATAAATAAGATATAATATTATTAAACTCAAATAATTAAAAAATAATGTGCCCACAACACAAAAGATTTTATGATTGACTTAAAAATTAACTATAAATTTTATTGTTGAATACAAATTGACAATT
Organism: Ipomoea triloba; assembly: GCF_003576645.1. Lineage (NCBI taxonomy): Eukaryota > Viridiplantae > Streptophyta > Magnoliopsida > Solanales > Convolvulaceae > Ipomoea > Ipomoea triloba. Next base: position 5,795,032 of record NC_044922.1, on the reverse strand, counting down.
ATTAAACATTATTTATAATAATTATTGTGTCTCGTGTAATATACTAAAATTATTAGGTAGGATTTTTATAATTAAGGTATAATTTAATTAAATCAAAATTATTAAAAATAATGTGTCCACATTACAAAATAAATTATACTTTCCTTAATAATTAATAATTAATAAAAAAAATAAGAAAAGGAAAACATATAAAAGATTTCATACAATATCTTAAATAATGTAAATTAATATAAAATTTAATAATTACTTCGAAATCAAATACAGAAAATATTGCAGGAAACATTGACGAGATTTTACTTTTCGGCTCACCTGAGAAGTTTATTAGAAAAATGTACCTTTCGGTCCAATATTTTCCCTACATTTTACACTCTTTGGGTATCTATGCTTGAAAAAAAATATTATTTTCAATGGTAAAAGTAATATTTAATGTGATACATAGTGATTGATTGTCTATGAACATTATAAAAAAAAAGAAAAAAAAAGAAGTATATGAGTATTTATGAAATTTACGGAACTTATTGTAAAACTTCATAGGAATAGTTTGTATATTTAGAGGGGAAAAGTCTGTAAAGAAAGTTAAAAATTTTGAGGTTGGATTGCGCGATTTTAACTATTTATATTTGTAAGAAAAAATGTATAGAAATTCTAATTTTATAGTGTCTAAAAAATGAAAATAAACAAAAATGAAATAAATAAAATAGTTTTTCCCAAAATGGTCCCTTGACTATTCTCAAAATGACCCCTCAACTATTTCTCAATGTTTATTAGGCTAACAATAGGTAAATGGACGAAAATGCCCTCCATTTTAACACTGATTTGACGGAATATGTAACGGAGGACCAAATTGGGTGAGTTTTTGAAAGTCGAGGGACCACATTAGGTGCAATTGAAAGTCGAAATGCAAAATTGAGAATAAACAATAGTCGATGGACCATTTTGGGAAGAAACTCTAATCAAAAGCATTATCTTCTAATTAAGTGAAGATCTCATTGAAAAATGATAAGTGCATCTTAGTAAAATTTTGGAACAAATTCACTTTTAGTCCTCGACTACTGTGACATTACCAAATGATAAGTGTATCTTTAGTAAAATTTTGGAACAATTCCACTTTTAGTCCTCGACTATTATGACATTACCATATTTAGTCATATTCTATTAATTTTGTCATATTACATTCCTGACTTTGAGTAACTTTCACTTTTAGTCATAGACTATTGTGACATTGCAACATTTAGTCATATTCTTTTAATTTTGCCATATTACATCCATGACTTTAAGCAACTTCCACTTTTAGTCCTTAACTATTGTGATATTGTCACATTTAGTCTTATTCTTTTAGGGTGTGTTTGGAAAGCAAGAAAATGACTTCTGGAAAATGTTTTCTGGAAAATGAGTCATTTTCCGAAAAATAATTTGATTTCCAGTGTTTGGTTGCATTCTGGAAAACTGTATTTGTGTGTTTGGTTCATTTTCCGGAAAATGAGTAGAAATTTATATTTATATATTTTTATTATTTTATTTAAAATATAAAAATATATAAACTAATAATATTTATTATAAATAAAATAAATTAATTAATTAAAAAAAAAACATGCAGGTCGCTGTTCTGGTTTCCGGCAGCCAGCCGGCGGACTAGTTTCCGGCGGAAACCAATCCGCCGGACTGAGGGAGGGACGGAGAGAGAGCCGTCCCTCTCTCAAACAAGCGAACGCGTCATTTTCCGCCAAAAGAGCCTTGTTTTACCCCGTCAACAAAAGGAAATCATTTTCCGGACTTTCAAACACACCATTAATTTTGTCATATTACATCCATGACTTTCATTTGATTGCTACAGTGTTGCAAAAATCACGCCTAGACGCTGATTAATCCCCGCCTAGGCGCTAGGCGCCGATTAATCCCCGCCTAGGCGCTAGGCGCCGGTCAACCGCCTAGCGTATCACCTTAAATGGTGGTTTAGGCGGCTGGCCGACTAGACCTCCTAGGCCACCTAGTCGGCTGATTAACTATTGTTCTTTTTTTTAATCGGTTGTTACAATATCGTTTTGAGCGAAATAACTCTAAATTGTACAAACTCTAGATATTTTTTAGGTTAATATTTATTATTTTAGTATTAACTATTAAAGTATTATATAATTTATAATTATTAGTCTTTAAAAAATTAAAAATATTTAAACAAATTTTTAAAAAATTAAAAAAAAATACACGGGCGCCTAGGCGCCGATTAATCCCTGCCTAGGCGTCCTATGCGCTAGGCGCTCCCCGAGCGCTCGTGGAGTACCTAGCGATTTTTTCAACCATGATACAATTAGTTTTTCGTTAATTTACTGTCGGAATTTACAAATAACAAAAGAAAAATCATTATACGTATTGTAACTCATATTTCGAATACATTAGAGATATCGTAAATATCAAAGGATGTAATATTGTAACTCATAGAAATATGAGTTACGATATGTGTAAGGATTTTTTCCTTTGTTATTTGTCAATTTAAGAATATCATTGTATTTCAATATCGTAACTCATATTTCAAACACATTATAAATGTCATAAATATAAAATGATGTAATATCGTAACTCATAGAAATATGTTCGAAATATGAGTTACGATATTGAAACATAGTGATATCCTTAAATTGTTATATAACAAAGGAATTTTTTTTACACATATTATAATTCATATTTCTATGAGTTATGATATTATATCCTTTGATATTCTCATATAATTTAAACTAAACAAGGTTATGTATGTAACATGATCATGATTACTGCATCACTATAAATGAAAATTCTAATTAGATATTTCCTTGGTATACTTTGCTGTTTAAGTTCAGCTCTCGGATATGATATGTAAATTCCAAAATTTTCTAAATTCCTGAAGAATAGTTATTTCTTACAGCTTTAATTTCCGGTATTTAAAGAATTAATAATAAGAACATTAACAGCATGTTTGGTTCACGGAATGAATTTTAAGAGAATAGAAATAGTATTCCATAGCAAATGGAATAGGCTAGGAATAGAATAGGAATTGTATTCTATTGTTTGGTTCACTGAAGGAATAGACTTTAAGAATGTAATTTCAGTATTTGGTTAGTTTAAGGAATAGAAATGGAATATGTGTTTTAAAGACATAAATACCGCTATACAAAAAAATTATTATTATTATCTTAATAATAATAATAATAATAATAATAATATTATTATTATTATTATTATTATTATTATTATTATTATTATTATTACGATACATAAAATAAATATAAATTATGTATGAAAATATAGAAGTTGTGAATGAATGAAGACCGAAATGCCTTTGTAGGTTGAACCACTAATTTTTTTTAATTTTTTTTGAAAAAATTCATAATTGAAGACCAAAATGTCGTTTTATTTAACAATATTTAAACTGTTTTGTTGATAAATGACCAAAAATGATCATGCCACAATAATACTAGGACCAAAAGTGTATGTTCTAAATAAAAAAAATTAAAAAAAAAAACTTAAAAGTGGATTGACACCTATAAATGTAGGTCTAAAAATGGAATTAACTCTTTAATTAATTACATTTTTAATAAATAAATATATATATATATATATAAGGGTTATAATACAAAAGCGTATTTTCAATATTATAGTATAAAAACTATTCCCAAGTACTTGGAAATAGCTAATATCAGGGGGTCTCCTAGGAATCTCATTCCCGGGAATGCTATTCCCAAGAATAAAAAGACGAACCAAACTATGGAATAGGTCTATTCCCGGGAATGGTATTCCATTCCCGACCTATTCTATGAACCAAACGCGCTGTAAGGGAAAGAGAAGGAAGAAATATGTTTTTATCAAGTTAATTATACATGGCAAATTATTTTGAAAAGTGTCACACTTGTATGAGACCGTCTCATGTGGATCCTTATTTGTGAGACGGGTCGGGTCGGGTCAAAGCAACATTAAATGTCATACTTATATGCTCAAATATAATACTAATCAGGAATACAATTTTTGTTACTTATAAGAGAAAAAGTATTACATTTTTCATAATAAGTAATGTTGACAAGTGCCCCTTACTTATAAGGAAAAATATAATTCTTTTGAGGAAAAATGTAATACTTTTAAATTGAAATGTAAAAGTATTATATTTTTCCTTAAAAGTATTAAATTTACCCTTATAAGTAACAAACAATTTATCACAATTAGTATTACATTTGAGCATATAAGTATGACATTTGTGTGTATCAGTATTACATTTTCATAATGACTCTACTCGACCCGACCCGTTTCACGATGAAACGGTCTCGCACAAGTTTTTGCCTTTCGAAAAATATTTGGTGGACTTCAATTTTATATTCTCAACTTGTACTCCCCCTTTCACAAGTTAATGATGTAAACATTTTTCTGTGGACTCATATGATGAAAATAACATATTATTGTTTGTCACATCATGAGTAGAAGGAAGTAAATTTGGGAGTATGCATACTACAACCTAATTACATAATTATATATTGAACCAGGTTGGGTCCATGACAATAGATTTGTAGATTAATAAAAATAATTCAAGTTCATAGTTCATAAAAATTACTTCAATAATTGTGCAATAACTTATAATATTGACTATATAAACTTACATTAGTGACTTTATAAACTTATAACATTTTATAAATTTGTGACTTTATATATCTGTAGTAATAACTTAATTAATCTATAGTAGTAATTTCATGAACCTATAGTAATGTTTTATTAACATGTAGTAATGACTTTACAAATGTGCTATAGTAACTTTAAGAACCCATGCTGTAGTGATTTATTTCTAAACAATAAATGTTGTAGTGATTTAATAATCTTACAATGACTTAATGATTTGAATATAAATGGGAGGAAAATAAAGAGACAAAGCAAAGATGAGTTGTGAGGAGAAGATGAGAGTGTTTACCTTTTTTACAATGAAATTTATTTTTGCTGTCTGTTGTACATTGCCCTCCTCCAAAGTAATAACAGTCATAGCACGCAGGTGAGACTTGGAATTCCAGTCCAAATTGAGAAGCTAACACAGAATTTGTTTGTTTAACAAGGATTGGAGTTGGATACAGGGTATAATTAGGAGCTTCAAATTTGGGATTCTGTGGAGACAAGGGATGTTTATAGTTCAAAGTGAAACTAAATTCTTGAGTACAGTTATACCTTTCATAATTGCCCATATCATCAGCTTGATTATAATTGCATTTCAAAAAGGGGAGGTTCAATCCCTTTGCTTCAAAATTGTGGAAGGTGATAGAAGGAGAATAGGGGAATTGGAGGGTGTAGTTTAAATTTGAGTAATTAGGGTACTTAGGGTTAAGGAGTTTCTGAAGCTTTACGTCTCCAAGGAAGATCACATACTCACCCCACTCACCCAAGACATGAGGTGGTTTCACAAGCTGAAGTTGATATGAATCTCCCCCCGTTTCCAACTGGAGTGTTGGAAATGGTTTAGCATCACAATCCACCAAAATCAAACCACAATGAGGGTGCGTGTGTGGAGCAAAAGGGAACTCCAGATAACCCATACTTCCACACAGGAATTCCTCCGCACAATTGGATGGCAGCTCATCTTCTCCATGAACAAAATTAAAAGACCGTTAAGGGGAAGAGAAAGAAGAAACAAGGATTGAAGGGTAGAGCCATAGCAGCTTTCTCCTTCTCTAACAATGGAAGAAGAGAATTATATTTCCTTGAACTCTATAAAAATTTGGACACATCTACTTCATTTATTATAGATCTAATGCAATTAAATAAATAAGCTGGTTACTTAAAAGGTAATTGATAAAAATATTGATGCCTCGTGTCAATACTTATACAAAAAATCAATTTAAAAATTAAATTAACACGGACAAAAAGAAGTTATGACAAGCTTCTTCATGCAACTGGATAATCAAATGTTGCGTTTCAATGAGGGAGAAAACACGAACTATTATAATAATTTGATAGTCAAAACTCGATTGGAGCTGCTTATAATTAGTAGATTGAATCCACAATACCCCTATGATTGGAAACCAAAAATGGCACTCCCCCTAAAAAAACTGTTATGATACATAAGAAAGTAACATGCAACATTAATATTTGAGAAGTCTTGTAAATAGGAGAAAAAGACAGAGATAAACATGGAGAAGAGTTGTGTGGCGAAGATGAGAGTGTTTTACCTTTTGCACATTGAAGTTCATAGTTTCTGTCTGCTCCACATATCCCTCTATAGTAACAATTATAGCACGCAGGTGAGACTTCTAAGTGTAGTCCGAAATGAGGGGTTAACAGAGCATTTGTTTGTTGGACAAGAATTGAAGTTGGATACAGGGTACAGTTAGCCGCAGTATCACATTTGGGGTTCTCTGGAACCAATTCACTTTTATACTTCAAAATAAAACTAAATCCTTCAGTACAGTTGCGCCTTTCATAATTGTCGATATCATCAGCTGGACTGTGAATGCATTCCAAAAGGGGGCTTGCTTCGAAATTGTTGAATGTGATAGACTGAGGATTACGAAATTGGAGGGTGTAGGTTAAATTTGAGTAATTACCGCTATCAAGGAGTCCCTGAAGCTTCGAGTCTTCAAGGAATATAGTATTGGGACCCAAGTCATTACTCAGAAGCTGATACCAATCTCCCCCCGTTTCCAACTGGATATATGGAAGTGGTTTAGCCTCACAATCCACCATAATTAAACCACAATGAGGGTGCGTGTGTGGAGCAAAAGGGAACACCAGAGGACCCACACTTCCACAGGGGAATTCCTTCATACATGGCAACTCATCTTCTCCATGAGCAAAGTATAATAAGAGAATTAAGGGAAACAGAAGGAATAAACAAGGATTAAAGGGTAAACCCATACCAGCTTTCTTCTTCTCCTTCTCTCAAACAATGGAAGAAGGAAGAGAATTATAGAATAGGAGAACAGCCAGCAGAAAGACTTAAAAGGTGGACCTTGACTTGAGGTCAACTGTTTTGTGTTGCATACTTCCACACAGAGCTGAAAGAGTAGCTTGACTTGAACCATTCCGGCCATGACTTTAGATGCTACAAACGGCAAACAACGAAGGAAATTGCCTCTCAATTTCCAACTTTGACTACTCATTAGCAGCACAGTCAAAACATATATATATATTGGGTTTATCGAGGCAAACCCCACTCCTCTTCCGAGTATGTGAGTAAAATCCTTGCCCTGTGATAAAACATATACATATATATATATATATATATATATATATATATATATATATATATATATATATATATATATATATATATATATATATATATATGTACTGTACTGTGCATAATGCGGGAGTATAAAAAACGGGTTGCATGCCACTTCTTGAATGGCTCTTCCAATTTTGTGAGCAACCAATCCTAAATTAATTCTGCTAAATCTTCTTAAATCTTAAATGGTCAAGTCAACAGAAAAATAAGGTGGGTCCATCAATGGAAATCAAAGAATTCAATTTCTCATTCATTGGCCATGCAATTACAAAACCAACCCAAAAAACACCGCAGGGACTTTTGGAAGAGCATTCCCATATGTAGATTTTATGGTTTTTTTATTTTTATTTTGTGGAGGGGAAATCATGTGAGAATTGTTATATTATGAACCAGTTCACCTTGCATTGTGGACATTGGTCTAAAAATTATGTGTCTACACATAATTTGATAATTACAAACACATAATAGGTTAATTGTGTATATACATACTTAACATATTATACAATTAACATATTATATGTCTTCAATTTATTTACAAACAGACACATAATTTGAATGTCATTTTAGAACAAGATACATGGTATAATTTGCCAGTGTGAGGGGGATAGGTCATAGGAGTGAAAAGAGAGGATTTTTTGTGGAGTCCATAAGATAAAAAAAAATATGCCACTTCATTTTTGGTGCGTGTTTTGCGCACCCGTCGTGCAAACGCTTAAAATGCAAGTTTTTTTCTTTCTTCCCCCCCCCCCCCCCCCCCCCCCCCACCGC
>NC_044922.1:5707049-5786590 GCF_003576645.1 Ipomoea triloba | reverse complement strand
CCCCCCCCCCCCCCCGCTCCCTTCATCTCTTTTTTTTTTTTTTTTTTGAACCAAAGAAACTTAGTATTATTAAGCAATAAAACAAGATAAAATATGGGGTGGTGGTACATGAAGCCACCGACCCTGACCAACATGGGAATCCAAAGCTCGGGGCAAAAGGTGAGCAACAAGATTCGCTGATCTTCTGATCAACCTAACACTAATATTATTGAAGGACAATAAAAACATTCTACATTCTGAATTAAATACTCTAACGTAAGAAATGCTTGGAGATCTGTTGTTGAATGTCGCCACCACGTTGGAGCAATCTGTCTCAAGTTTTGTCTTTCTTTTAGCTAGGATAAAGCTTCTTTGCAGGCGAGTGACTCTGCCGTGAAAGGGTCACGAAAGAAGACCCGCCTTAGCTGCCACAAAAGCTCATGGAAAAAGTGTGGAGAAATCCACACCCTCCATTTTGATAAATCAAAGGCTAGGATCTTACAATTACTAAAGTTTCAAGTTTGCAATAATTATAAAATAAACTCCGTATTTAAACATTTTCAATAATTATAAAATTAACCACGTTTTTTTTTACTAAAATTCTTAACTTGATGGATAGTTGAGATTGTCCTTACTTTTTATAGGATGATAGGTTCATTCTTGTGCTATTTATGGTGCATTATAATAATGTTAGATTTTCTTATCGTGGAGTTTTACTTTTATTATTATTATTATTTTTTTTTTTTATGTCTAGACGTGTGTGTTAATTAATATTAGTAATTAAAAATAGTTGTTTGCTTCAATATTGTTAGAGAAGAAACATGTTTGAAAATTGTAGTGCCGATTAAATGTTTTCCTTTAGACCTTATTCTAATTTTGCTTGCAAGCAATGCAATTCAAGGTTTGCATGTTATTCTATATATATTACACATCATTTCTTCTCACCAAAAAAAATTACACATTTTTCAAACAATTCCTTACTAGGCTATAATAGATCAATGAAACTAGGTTGCAATGCAACATGAAAATTAAAGCATTTCTATAATGCATCCAAGAATCAAGTACTAGCTACTAGGTAATAAACACAAAGGATTAGTGCTGCTCCTCTGATCTCGTGGGGGAATAGAGGTAAGGTTTAGGAGGAATTTGTAAATATTCCAATTTACCTTCTAGCATCTCCACTACTTTTGAAATTGATGGTCTAGTTGATGGATCAGTTTGTATGCACCACAAGCTAACTATTAACATCTTTCTTGCACAATTGTTATCTTCTTCATTCATTACTCCCATCAATCCAAGCTCGTCATCTAATGCAAGTCGTGTGTAAATCCAATGTGGAAAATATATTTTACTATTGCGGCTCACTCCAATATCAACATTCTTTCTACCTCCAACTATCTCGAGAACCATCATTCCATAACTTTAGACATCTGACTTGTGAGAGACACCTCCTATGTTGTTTAAAACAACTTCTGAGCAATATATCCGATAGTTCCCCTCGCTCCGAAGATTGACACAATGCTCTCTTTTTTGGTGCATAGTTTAGCAAGACCAAAATCTGAAATTTTGGGAGAGAAGTCTTCATCTAAAAGAATATTATGGGGCTTAATATCCAAGTGTATAATTCGAGTGTTGCACCCATTATGCAAGTATTCTAATCCTCGGGCTATACCTATTGAAATTTTAATTAACATGCTCCATTCCAATTGACGACCCTCCAGAGATTTATTGTCATAAATGAACTTTTCAAGGGATCCGTTAGGCATGAACTCATAGACAAGAAGTCTTTTTCTACCTTCAATGCAATATCCAATGAGAGTGACAATATTGACATGAGAAGTCCTGCTAATACTAGCCACCTCATTGATGAATTCTTCTCCATTGGTCTTTAGTTCCTTCAAAACCTTAACTGCCACATAACATCCATTGCGCAACTTTCCCTTATATACAGAGCCAAAACCTCCTTGACCAAGTTCATCTTTGTAAGAGTTTGTGATTTTCTTTATTTCTTAATAATTGAATCTTTTTGGAGCAAGGGGTCCATGATTTGCTAGAAACTCTTCAACAGCTTGATAATTCTTTATTTCAGTTATGATATCCATGCATGCACAAAATGGCAATTTCTTGAGTCTCCAAACAACAAAGATAGCTAAACTTACAAGGCTCAGTCCTAAACCACCTGAAAGTACTGAAGATTTGAAAAAGAATGTATAGTATCAGGGTCTCACTTCCGCAGAAATGTAGACAAAGTAGGTGAATGCAGGTGGTTATTACATTAGTTATAGATGAGGGATATACAAAGTTCAAGCACTTACCAGTGATTAGAACCAGTCTCAACTTGCTCCTTCCTGTAGAGCCACGGGTTGTAAATAAGAGAGAAAACATTAGGTACATTCCATTTTTATAAAACAATTGTTATGATACACAAGAAAGTAACATGCAAAATTAATAACCCAATGGGGTAGCTCAAGTGACGAGTGAGCTCTCTTTGTAGGGAAGAATTTTAGGAGAACTCAGGTTTGATTCTCACAAAGAATGTGGGTGGTGATTAATTGGCGCCTAAGTGTTAGTGTTTATTTTATTTTTATTTTTTAAAAATTTGTTTGAGTATTTTTTTTTTAATTTTTTAAAAATTAATAATTATAAACTATATAATACTTTCATTGTTAATACTATAATATTAAATATTAATCTAAAAATATCTAGAGTTTGAACAATTTAGATTATTTTGCTCAAAACGATGTTGTTTGAGTAAAATAACCCATTTTTAAAAAATAACAATAGCTAATTGACTGATTAGGCGGCCTAGTCGGTGCCTAAGATGTCTAGTCAATGCCTAGGAGGCCTAGGCAGTCAGTGCCTAAGCGGCTTCCTAGCCGGCCGACCGCCTAGACCACCGATTAAGGTGATACGCTAGGCGGTTAGCTTTAATCGGTGGCTAGGCGGGATTTTTGCAACTAAGAGAAAAGAAGAGATAAACACAAGATGAGTTGTACGCCGGAAAATAGTGTTTACCTTTTTTACATTGAGATTCATTGTTGCTGTCTGTTGTACATTGCCCTTCTCCATAAAAACAGTCATGGCAAGCTTTGAAGTAGTCCAAATTGAGCAGTTAAACCGAACATTTGATTGTTCAATAATAATTGGAGTTAGCAACCGAAAACAGCTAGCTAGTGCACGTTTAGAATGAGTATTATTTTAATTTAATACTCTCTCAATATAAATGTACACATAAATAAAGAGTTAATTCCATTTTTGGTCCTAGATTTATGGTTGATAATCCACTTTTAGTCATTTTTATTAGAAAATCCACTTTTGGTCATACTATTATTGTGGCATGACCATTTTTGGTCCTTTATCAATAAATCAGTTTAAATATCGTTAAATACAAGAATATTTCGATTTTCAATTATGAATGTCTTCAAACAAATAAACATAAAAAATATAACGGTTCAACATACTTTGTTTAAAAACGATTGAAATGTCTTTGTATTTAATGATATTTCAACAATTTTGTTGGGGAGGACTAAAATTGGTCATGCCACAATAATATTAAGACCAAATGAGAATATTCTAATAAAAAATGACTAAAAGTGAATTGTCACATATAAATCTAGGACCAAAAATGAATTTAACTCCATAAATAAACAAGCATACATTTTTTCAATAAAAATAAGCACGCAATCACATTACCTTCTTTGCTGTTTAAGTTCAGGTCTCCGCTATGATATGTAAATTCCAAAATTTTCTAAATTCATTTCCCGTATTTAAAAAATTAATTTGTTTCTTTATTTTTCAGTTTTAAATTATGGTTTCATTGTATTACTCATTAATTATGATAGCTTTACAGGCTATTAATATTAAACAATCCTTAATGTACACAAAAAAAGTAGAGTAATAGTAATAAAGATATGAGAAATTTTGTAGCAAAAGAGTTTGAATGCTTTGAATATGAAGAGAAGGAAAATATGTATAGAGATAAAGAGGAAGATGAGTTGTACGAGGAGAGGAGTGTTTACCTTTTGTACATTGAGATTTATTGTTGCTGTCTGCTGTACATTGCAATCCTCCATAGTAATAACAGTCATAGCATGGAGGTGAGACGTGTAAGTAGAGTCCGAATTGAGCAGTTAACTGAGCATTTGTTTGTTGGAGAAGAATTGGAGTTGGATACAGGGTACAGTTAGCCGCCGCAGTATCACATTTGGGATTATTCTCTGGAACCAACTCACTTTTATACTTCAAACTAAATCCTTCCGTACAGTTGTACCTTTCATAATTGCCCATATCATCATCAGCTTCACTGTAATTGCATTTCAAAAAGGTGGGGCTCAATTGCTTTGCTTCCAAATTGTGGAATGTGATAGAAGGAGAATAGGGGAATTGGAGGGTGTAGTTTAAATTTGAGTAATTAGGAGGGTACTCAAGGAGTCTCTGAAGCTTTAAGTCTCCAAGGAAGATCATATAGTCACCCCAGACAGGAGATGGTTTCACAAGCTGAAGCTGATACCAATCTCCCCCTGTTTCCAACTGGATATTTGGAAGTGGTTTAGCATCACAATCTACCGCCATTAAACCACAATGAGGGTGGGTGTGCTGAGCAAAAGGGAACTCCAGATAACCCATACTTCCACACAGAAATTCCTTCATACAATTAGATGGCAGCTCATCTTCTCCATGAACAAAGCATAATAAGAGCGTTAAGGGAAAGAGAAGGAAGAAACACGGATTAAAGGGTAGACCCATACCAATCAGCTCTCTCCTTCAATTCTCTCTCTCAAACAATGGAAGAAGGTAAGGAAGAGAATTATAGAAGAGGAGAACAATTCAACCAGCAGAAACACTTAAAAGGTCGACCTTGACTTGAGGTCAACTGTATTGTGTTGCATATTTCCACACCATGTAACCACAGAGCTGAAAGAGTAGCTTGACTTGAACCATTCCGGCCATGACTTTAGATGCTACAAACGGCAAACAACGAAATTGCCTCTCAATTTCCAACTTTGACTACTGATTAGCAGCACACTTAAAACATATATATATATATATAGGCCCAGGACACATGTTTATAGATGATTATGAAGACAAATCTTACCCATTGAATAAATATAAAGATTGAGGGCAAAGAAGAGATTTTATACTAATTATAATGATGGAAGGATTTTTATTAACAAAGATAGAGTTATTGTTGAACTATAATTAAGGAATATAATCCTCTCTTGCATAAATACGTCAGATGCTTTGATAGGCCACTAGCTTTTTTCGGTTTGGATTGACGCAACGATCTGAACAAGCCATTGAAGACTGTTGATGTAAAGGTTCAAGCTCGTATAGCTTCACTGCAAAACCAAGGTTAAGCAGATCAATAATGGCTACCCATAAGATAAGCCATAAAAGGTTCATAGCTTTGGAGTTGATGAATGGTAAATTGATAATGATGATGATGATTGATTGAATACACAGAAGCCATGGAAGACAACCTGCCGGAGATTGAGTTTATCAAACTGTTAATAACAAAAATGAATTTCTTATCAATGAGCACATTAATAAGAAAAAAATGATTATTGCAACTCAACGGGCGAAATTAATGAGCACACAACGGGCGACTCATACGTAGGGAAGAATGGAACGACAAACTATGACCGTAAGGTATATCGTTGAAACCCGCATGCATACACTTTAGCAAATTCTAAGAAAAACGTATGCCATTGCATGTTCGGTGTTTTTGTATGCCCGATTAGCATATGATGTGTGCCCGTGAGTTTAACGGTCAAACTATCGCTAATAGAAATGGTGTTTTGATTGCTAAATTTAATTTGTAATTGATAAAAACGCTCAATAAGAATGTTTAGAGTTATGACTATAAGAAATGTGGAAATACTGAATTTAAATATTCAAATATTTTAGAATAATGAAACGAATGTGTAATTTCGTATGAGGCATGTGTTAATTGATTGCCTATCGTTGAAAACCGCATGCATATACATGAGAAAACTCTGGAAAAAAATGTGTGCCATGCTTGGTGTTTTTGTGTGCCGCCCCATTTGCGTATGGTGTTTGCCTGACAGTAGAACGGTCAGAATACCGCGAATAGAAATGGTGTTTGGATTACTAAATTTTAAATTGATAAAAATGCCCGATGAGAGTGTTTAGAGTTATAGCTATATGAAATTATGGAAATACCGAAATTAAATATTAAATATTCAAGTATTTTAGAATAATGATATGAATGTGTATATTCATATGAGCCATGTACTAGTTGATTGCCTATCGTTGAAAACCGCATGCATAACTTGAGCAAAGTCTGAGAAAAACGTGTGCCATGTTCGGTGTTTTTGTGTGCCCGTAGCTAGAACGGCCAGAATACGTGGAATAGATATGGTGTTTTTATGAATAAATTTTTAAGCGAATAAAACGCCCAATCAGAGTTCACTGTTGCACCACCACGTCGTCTTTTTTTTTTTTTTTTTTTTTTTTTTTTTTTTTTTTTTTTTTTTTTTTTTTTTTTTTTTTTTTTTTTTTTTTTTTTTTTTTTTTTTTTTTTTTTTTTTTAAATGATATGATCCAAGAAGCATTGTTTTTTCTATATTGGGTGCCACAATCAGTTATAATGTGTGCTAGATTTTGATATATTGTGTACTCAATTAACCAAATCAGACTATGAGTATGTATGGGATATGCCTAATGAAGCCTATTATGGTCGTGTGGGTGTTAGTGGTGGTGATGATTATATTGTTCAGGCTCGTCGTCCATCCCAGGCTCATCGTAGATATGGACGAGTGGAACGTGAACACTTGAGGGGTGGATCGGCTAAGGGTGAGCGTCGAATGAGAAAAATTGCGCAACAGCTACACACACACGCTACTGCATAACTATGAACGGGAAAAAAATTAAAATGGTATTTTGTATTTGTAAATTGTTAAAATTATGCACATGCGTTTAAAAAATATAAATGGCATTTTGTATAACTAATTTTAATGGTTTATCGAATTTCAATTACATTTAAACATGAATAAATAAAGGCATTTCAATGCTCTTTAAACTGCTATAATGATTTACGAACGAAGTTTAGATATTAGACATAAAGCATAAACTTGGCACACAAGCGTGAGTAAAAAGGCACATGCCATACCTAGGAGGGCACACAAGGCAGAGTGCATGGGCACACAAGGTTATGCAAATGGTGGTGTGTGCCATACTCATTTATAACGTGTGTCACACATGACAATGTCGTATGCACGAAATTAAAACTAGTAGCGTTATCATATTAAACAAAGGTCGAGAACTATGCCTTGAGTTTGAGTGTCAAAAATCCAGGCCCACAAAAGCAATACGCATTCACTGTTAATGACTGTAGGCACACAACTGCTGAATAAATGGCATACAACTTTACCTAAAAACGCACACAAAAAATATGATAACACAACAATGATCACAAAAATAAGATAAATTGATCAAAACTTAGGCAACTGTCATGATAAACAACAGTAAAGCCAAAATAGTACATAAAACTAACAATCTAAATCAATCCTTGGTGGTAGACAAAGGATATGAAAGAAAGCGTAACGCACGCCACATTGTTCGTACTGTGTAGCCGGACCTTCAACAAAATCTTCATCATCATTGGGCGGTTGGGACGAACACCCCACCGAAGGTGCTTCCCTAACCTTTTTTGTTGCCACCAACAAACACAAACAACATCAAAGAGAGAAAACAATGGTGCAAAATACGATGGAGCACACAACATATGCACGCGTGACACACAATATATCGAATAATGGCACACAATAAACATACATGCTGACCACATTAGAGGTACTAATTGGAACTAAGTTCGAATTTCCAAGCATTGCATTAGGCAAAGCACTAGCCCCAGTAACATTATTTAAAGAATTAAAGCCATGCCTAAGTGTTGAGGTGACATTACTTGGCAAATTCGTGTCATTATTAGCAGTATGAACACTTGGCAAAGTCTTATCATTATTAGCATTATCAATAGTATGTAATCTATTGCCAACATTAGCATTATTTAAACTAACATTATAAGCACAAATTGGAACTACATTTGAATAACCAAATATTGCAGTAGGCAAAGTGCTAACAACAGTAGCATTATTTAAAGGACTAAAACTGAAATTCATATTATTGCCATTTTGAGTGCTAAAATTAGGATTACATTGACCTGCGAAATTAGAGGGATGAGTTCCCAAGGATAGTAGTGTGTCACCACCAACCTGCTGCGTAACACCACCTCTAAATACATGACTCAAATTAAAGGCAGAGACGCCAAAGGCGGTGAGGCTGTCGCAGCAACTCGCGACTGTTGCTGTCCACCAACAAAATTTGACCAGAAGATTAAGGGTTAATTTTATTAATCAAGATATAGTATAAATTGACAATCTATTAACCTCAATTAACAAATTTTTTAGTAGTTGTTGTGAAGAACTCATACAATTAGAAAAATAGATACACTAAGAGGAAACTGCATATACTATACATACGAAATATGCAATGCATTAGTTGATAAGGAAAATATGGCATCAGTTGTTTTGAATTAGAAATTGATAATTAAAAAAGATATGTAATGCAGTTTAATAAATTGGGTGTCATACACTGAATTATAAAAAACGAGAAACGGTGAGACTAAACCCTAAAGAAATCATAATGCCCCGAGCCACACATGCAACACCATCCAATAATTCAAGCATACATGCACCACCATCCAGTAACTCAAACATAAAAACAATAAAAACAATCAACAAACCGAAAAAAAAAAAGAGAAACAATAGAAACGGCCACGGTGATACCGACCTGGTTCCGACAACGACGACGAACCGGCAGCCCGTTTGCCCGGCCGCGATCCTCCCCGCTCCGCCATTAACTACCTAAGCACACCGCCTTCTAGGATGAACTCACGTCACCGAGAATTGCTCTTCAACTACCAACGTCGACGAGAAGCCGAGTACAAGGAAAGAATGAAGAGAGACCGTCGCAGAGAACTGATGACTAAAACCGCCAATGACGCCGACAACCGGGGCTGCGAGGAAGAAGAATCGTCGAAGACTAGAAAAGGAAGAAGAATCGTCGGATGCGTATTACCCAAAACACATCGGTAAAACAAGCCTACCATAATTAAAACAGACGCTACAATAGACAAAAATACCCCCATCCCTTAATCCAACTCCTAATATGCCTTTTTTAAACAAAACATAATCTAAATTTACAATTAATTTTAAAAAATCAATGTACAAGATTTGTCTTCATTGTCCTTCATAACGTATGTGTCTTCATATGAATACATTTATATATATATATATATATATATATATATATATATATATAGGGTTGTACTCCCATGCGACCTGTCGCCCAGGTAAGAAATGAGAACGCTCCACAGCCGTCCACGTGTCCAGATCAACGAATCAGATGCAATTTTAAAAAAATGACGCGGTGGCATTTTCAATAACCGGAACTTTGGTGCACCTAGTTTCACTTAAAAGTGCACATATTTTTGCACATATTTTCACTTACAAGTGCAAGTAATTTACCTTGTTAATATTCATGCACCTATTTTCACAAATACTTTCACTTACAAATGCAAGTAATTTACGTTGTTAATATTCATGCACCTAGGTGCACCTAGTTATAACATTAGGTGCACCTAGTTATAAAATTAGGTGCACTTAATATTGATACTCAATGTACAATTCACTTGCACCTGTAATACATTTTACTTGCATCTGCAATACCTTTTACTTGTACTTGTGCAAGTAATTTACTTTGGTAACATCGTGCACCTAGTTATAACATTAGGTGCACTTAGTATTGATGTTCAGTGTACAATTTACTTACACTTGTAATACATTTTACTTGCACGTGTGCACCTATTTTCACTTACAAATGCAAGTAATTTACCTTATTAACATTTATGCATCTGGGTGCACCTAAGTGCATCTAGTTATAACTATACGTGCACCTAATTATAGCGTCACGTGGCGCGCTGCGATTCGTCCGCATTTCTCTCCTGGGCAACCAATACGCATTTGAACGCGATCCTATATATATATATATATATATATATATATATATATATGTATGTATGTATGTATGTATACTGTGCATAATGCTGGAGTATGAAAAACGGGTTGCATGCCCCTTCTTGAATGGTTGTGATCAACCAATCCTTACTTAAGACTCATAAATCTCCTTAAATCTTAATGGTAAAGTCAATTCAAAAATATGGTCGGATTTTGGGCTGTGCAATTCAAAATTTTGGGGGCCCCAAATTCAACCCTGGGCTTATTAAGTAGTATATCCATTTGCAATTATACTGGGCCTGTACTTAGGTTTTGTTCTCCTGACTGCCTCCTAACTGCCGAGTCCTCAATCCCCAATCCTCATATGTCTGTTTCGTTTTCGGGCGATTGCGGAAGCGAGGCGCGGACTGCCGACTGGCGATTGCGGAAGCGAGGCGCGGAGGCGACCGGCGAGGCGCGAGGAAGATGACGGAGAGCGGAGCACCGGCCACTGAGCAGATTGCAGATCAAAATCCCCAATTCCCCAATTTCGCAGATCGTAGGCAGACCAAAATAAGGGCTTTCCAGTTTCTAGGTTATTTCAATCTTTTTTTCACTTTAAATATTTATTTTTACATGTATAATGTGCTTGCTCTGTAGTCTATACCTGGGTATTGTTTTTTGATTTCAATTGTAATTTACATATTAATGTATTATGACTCTCGGCATTAAAAAATATGAAAAACGTAAGAAACAAAAAAATAAAGAATTACATATAACGATTACAAAAATGAGCATTATAGTGTACTGCAATTTACTGCAAATTTAGGCAATTTACTTTAAATTTGAATACTAGGTAATGCAAATTTGCAATTATAGTGCAAATTTGTATTATAGGGTACTGCAAATTTGCTACAGTTCTGAATAAAGTCATGGATATGCACAAGGTGCTTCTGTGAGAGTTTTTGTTGATGTACACTGTACCTTTCTATTTTTCTGGTAAGTGAATTTAGTTTGCTTTGTGTAATTGATGATACACTTTGCTGCTCCAATGGTTTTTAATTTGAACTACAGTGAAAAAAAAAAGGTAGGGCCTCATTTATTTTTTCAGAACAGGGCCACCAAAATCAAAAAACCGGGCCTGGGTCCATCCATCAATGGAAATCAAAGAATTCAATTTCTCATTCATATTGCAGTGATTTGATAACAAGAGTTACAAAAATAGCTCCTTTTTCAATGTACATTCCCTGCAAGGCTGTACCTTTACAACCTGTGTAACTGAACAACTAGACATACAACAAATGAATTGAAGCACAAAATAACTTAAATTCGTAATTTACAAATCACTGAACAACAAAAAACTATCGACTTGATTAAAGAAGCAGAGTAAGAATCAGCCACTGTTATGGTTGAATCAAGATAGCATCTTCGGATTCAGGTGATGGTGGGACTTCTTCAGTTCCTGATGATGCAAGCATAATCAAATCCACACTTGGACTGGTCACTATGATATCATCAACGTACACCAACACAGCAATAAAGTTCGCATTAGTTCCTTTAGTAAATAATGAAGGATCAGATTTGGACTGAGTGAAACCCACACGAACCAATGCAGCGTTTAGTTTAGAATTCCACTGTCGGCTTGCTTGTTTGAGACCATATAAAGATCGAAGTAGCTTGCAGACTTGGTTGGTTTGTTAACTTTGAAACCCGGGAGGGAGAGTCATGTACACCTCTTCATTTAGATCACCATGTAGGAAAGCGTTATTAACGTCTAACTTATGGATGTGCCAAGATTTAGAAGCAGCAACACTTAGGAATGTGTGAATGGTAGTTAATCTTGCCACGGGTGAGAAGGTTTCCAGGTAATCCACCCCGAATTGTTGTGTGAAGCCCTTAGCTACTAGTCTGGCTTTACATCTTTCAACCGAACCATCTGCTTTGAGCTTGGTCTTGTACACCCATTTACATCCTATAGGTGTCTTTCCTGGGGTAAGTTCGGTTAATTCCCAGGTGTTGTTTTCTTGCAAAGCCTTGATTTCTGCCTGCATTGCCTCTTTCCAACAATTGTGTTTAACTGCTTGATTATAGGTCCTGGGATCATCAATGGAGTTGACTGCCGAGGCAAGTATTCTGTGTGTATTTGTGAGCCCATCATAGGATATTACTTTTGAAAGGGCATGAGGAGATGTTCTGCCTTGAATAAGTGTGTCACAGTAATAGTCATGCAGCCTATTTGGAACTTGCCTTGGCCTGGTTGATCTGCGAGGTGGAATTATAGAAGGAATCTGTCCACTGTCACTTATTGAATCTGTATGAGTGCTAGACTGATCATCACATGTATTCTGGAAGGGAGCCGTGCCACTGGATGACTCACTTTGTTGAGTATCATTAATGGGGGAAACCTCTCCCATTGGTTCTGCAAGTGGTGATGATGGGTTTTGAATAGAATCATCTGTTATGGGAATGTTCTGAAAATGGAACTCCTCACCCCCTGATATAGGTATGATTGGTAAAGAAGGCTCATGTAGAGGTGTCTCCTCGAACTGATGCTTATCCTTATCATAGAAAAACTGTTTTTCATAAAATGTGACATCCCAGGAGATGAAGATGGACCTATCATTAACATCAAAAATCATATAACCTTTAGTATGTGCAGGTAGTCCAAGAAAGATACCTTTTCTGCTTCGAACTGCCATTTTGTGCCGTGAGTGAGGTAAGGTGGAAGCAAAGCACAAACAGCCAAATACCCTTAAATTGCTCAAATCTGGACTACTCCCATGCAGTCTTTGGTATGGGCTTTGCCATTCAATAATCGGAGATGGGAGCCGATTGATCAGAAATGTGGCATGTAAAACACACTGCCCCCAGAATTCCAAGGGAAGATTAGCCTGAAACCGAAGAGCTCTAGCAACGTTCAAAATATGTTGGTGTTTTCTCTCTACAACTGCGTTTTGCTGGGGTGTATTCACACAAGAACGTTGATGGATAATACCATTCTCCTCAAAAAATTTCGGCATATTGAATTCTCCCCCATTGTCAGTTCGTATAACGTTTATTTGTGTAGCAAATTGAGTATGAACATAGCTATGAAAATTCTTAACTAGCTACTGTGTGTCAGACTTGTTCTTCATTAAATGAAGCCAAGTGAACCGTGAGTGATCATCAACTATGGTGAGAAAATACCTTTCACCTCCCAAGGACTTGACCATGAATGGTCCCCAAACATCCATATGCAATAAATCAAAGCAAGCTTTAGAATATGTGTTACTCAAAGGAAAGGGAGACCTCTTGTGTTTGGCAAATTCACAAACATCACATGCAGTAGTTTTATTATTGTGCATAGAAATAGCAGATAAGTTCTGTAAATGATGCATCTTAGTTATGGGGAAATGTCCCAAACGTTGATGCCAGATGTCAATACTACATTGCATAGCAAAATGACTATAATCTTTTTTGTGACTTCCCGGTGGTTCGTGCAGCAGGTATAGGCCTCTTTGTTCCTTAGCAAAACCAATCGTCTTCCCACTGTTCCCCTTGAGCATACACTGACCAGATGTAAAAATCAGATTATAAGGTGAACCTTTGAGCAATTTTGTGACAGAAACAATATTAAATTGGAAATTCGGGATGTGCAACACAT
Source organism: Ipomoea triloba (assembly GCF_003576645.1). Taxonomy (NCBI): domain Eukaryota; kingdom Viridiplantae; phylum Streptophyta; class Magnoliopsida; order Solanales; family Convolvulaceae; genus Ipomoea; species Ipomoea triloba. Next base: position 5,772,952 of record NC_044922.1, on the reverse strand, counting down.
TTCTCAGCCATAATTCATCATTGATTTTGATATCACCAACATGCTTTACTTCGATGCATTTTCCATCAGGTAAATTGACAACTGCCCCTTTCACCACATGATATTCATTAAAGAGATCCAAGGAGCAAGTTATATGATCAGTGGCTCCTGAGTCTAAAATCCATGCAGATTGTTCAAGAGATATAGAATTAATATGAGTTTTAAATGAACACTTGCCTTCATTTGAGTGAACCTCCTCATCAAAATTAGGTATGACAGACACAGCAGCTGAAGTTGACATAGGAGTCTGTATTTGTTGATTCTGCAACAGGGAGATAAGTGTCTGGATCTGTTCACTGGATGGTTGACTGTTGCTGCTCGTGGATGATGCTGCTGTGGATTGTTTCCCTCTAGTTTTGAAGCCTTGCACCCATCCAGGTGGATAGCCATGCTTTTTATAGCATTTTTCCACAGTATGGCCGTTCATCCCACAAAAGGTGCACTTAGCAATCTTATTCCCGGTATTGCTGTAGTTCTTACGATTGTTATTGTAGTGAACAGCAGCAGCAAGATCCTCATTGGTATTTTGGTTCATCAGTCTCATTTGCATGCACAATCTCTAATCCAGTTGGATTCTAATCCAGTTGGATTTGTGAACTGCAGTTGCCTTTCGAACTTTTCGGTCATAACATATACTTTATGAACGTCAGGCAGGGGATCAAGAACAAGTATATTTGACTTAAGTGTGTTATACTCCTCACTGAGGCCTTGGAGAAAACGAATGATATGATCCGTCTCTCGTTCGTTTCTTATTTCATCAAGTAAATCGCACGAACACTGTGGTTCGCACTTGCAGATTGGTAATGGCCTCATTTCGTTCATCTGTTCCCAAAGGCCACGGCATTTCGTGTAATACTCACTAACAGAGAGGTTACCTTGTTTGAGATCGTAGATCTCACTTTGCAATATTGAGATCCGATGTGCGTCGCGCTGATCAAAACGCTTCCTCAAATCGATCCAAACATCCTTGGCCTTCTGCATATGCGCGATGCTTTGGACGATCGAGTGATGAACAGACCTGCAAATCCAAGAACATATCATGAGATTGCACCTCCTCCATGCCGGATATTGGCTTTGTGAAATGTCCGGCATGGCGACGATTCCATCTACGATCCCCCACTTATTTTTAACTTCCAGCGCAACACGCATGGCAATACTCCATGTACCGTAGTTGCTACTGCCAACGAGTGGATGAGAAACGAGGACAGCATTCGAACTTTCGTTGCTATTCAAATGCAGAGGGTTTTCAACATCATCCGCATTGGCGCTCCTCTGTGGAGCTGAGTTTCTCTGAAGATCGCTTGTGCGAATTGGTGATTGGACGATCGGAGTAGAAGGCCGTGATCGATGACCGGACTCTCCAGTACCAGATACGGCTGCGGCATAGGTGGATCGTCTCTGCTCTGATACCATGATGCAAGCAGAAACAGATAGTTTGGTGAGGGGGAAGATTAGGTGATCATAACAGAAAAGGATGGGAGAAAATTGAATTGTGTTATTAGCATGAGGATGCAGATCATTATATAGTTGGTACATGGCGGTAAAGGTTTGTTGTAACTGCTTTGAATACATGAATAGACTATACTACCCTTCTATACATGCTAATACCTGACACGTTATTATTTTTGATGGTCTCTTGTTTCATCTAGCTTTTCAGATCACCACATTGAATCTCCTTCAATTTTTCCAGGACTTCATCTGTTGTAGGCCTCATATCCTTCTCAGGTTGCAAGAATATGCAACAGAAGTAGTCAGTCATCCTTATAATTTCAGTATCTGTCTCAAACCGCAGAGATAGATCAATCAACTCATCAGTATTTGTCTATGCTTATTCATATCCACAGCGGGCATTTACTGTATCGCTCAAGGTCTTGTTTTAATGAGAGCTCAAAGATGCGCAACAAGGAAAGAATTGTGAAGAGCCCCAACCTCCCTTCTTGTGAAACCATAGAACAAAAATCACCACCAGAGTCAAAGTGAGGATCAATATAATTCCCCCAAAAACTAGGATGAAACTAAAACATAATCAAAAGTCTAGACTGCTGGAAATCAAGAAAAATAGAGTGGTTAGAATATATACTCCTTGGAAATAGAAGTGGTATTTTCACTTATAGGTTAGGGAACACTAGGGTACAATAATCATAAGTTTGATAGTAAAATGAAATAAAATACTCTAACAAATCCTACATAGTAAGAAGACAATCGCCAATTCCAGTGACTTCAACAGCTGTTCTTCGTAGCTGCAGCATGCTTCAAATTCCTGTTTGCTGCAAGTGAGGGACCAACCCATGTCCAGCGCATTGCTTTTTGTTGCACCTCCTACATCATAAGATTACACCAAAAATAAACAAATTAATGACCTAAAATATCACATGTTTTCACAAGCTTTTGATAAAAAGGACAGCTCCATGCCTCCATTTACTTATTTTGGATACATTGGAGGTATCGTACCTCTTCTTTAGATACATTAGTTTCCTCACCATTCGCCCTTTTGTCCCCATTGTTCGACTCATTGCCTTGAATCTCCTTCAGCGACTCCAATACATGTTCCATTGTAGGCCTCATATCCTTGTCAAGTTGCAAGCATTGAAAAGCTAGCTCTGCCACTGATGTGGTCATTCTCTTGATTTCAGTATCCATATCATATCCCAGAGAGGAATCAATGAGTTCATCAAATGCTCCAGTTAAAATCTTGTTCGTTGCTAGTTTTGCCAAATTGATCTCGTGTGTATGCCTACGTATGTCCACAGCAGGCATTGATGATACGAGTTCAATAAGAACAACCCCGAAGCTATAAACATCACTCTTATAAGTGAGCTGATAACACTCGTGATAATCTGGATCAACATATCCAGGTGTTCCTTGAGGTGTAGTGGTGGTATGAGTGGCATTTGCAGGGAAGGGTCTTGAGAGCCCAAAATCTGCAACTTTGACACAGAAATTGTTATCAAGAAGAATGTTACTAGTCTTCACATCACGATGTATTATGCCTGAGGCATGGAGATAAACCAACGCTGCAGCAGTTTCCACTGCAATCTTCATGCGGGTGGGCCATGTGAGCAGTCCATCTGCTGCTCTTTTTCCATGGAGATGATTTGCAACTGTTCCATTAGGAACGTATTCATACACAAGGAGGAGTTGGTTATGCCTTGTTGAACACCCATATAGTGTAACAAGATTTCGGTGCTTTAACCGGGTGAGAATTGAGATTTCATTTGCAAACTGCTCCATTCTCTTGCAGTTGAATTCATGAAGGCGCTTCACAGCAACTTCTCTTCCATCCCCAAGTATCCCTAATTTGCATTATTCCAAGAATTAGCCTAGAAAGCAATGAAACTACTGGCAAAAGAATTTGATCATCTCTCATTGTCTTACCATAGTAAACAGTGCCAAAACCTCCATCCCCAAGTTCTTTAGAAGGATGAAAATTGTTTGTGGCTTCTTCAAGTTCGGAGTAGGAGAAGACTAGAATTCCAAAGAGCTTACTACGGCCCCTCTCAAGGTCTGAGGCAGGATCCGAAGATGTATTTCTCGAATAGCCTTTCCTTCCTTTCTTGCGTTGCCAAACAAGAAAGATAGCCAAGATTACAAGGATAAGTGCTAAACCACCTGAAAGTACTGAAGAATGAAAAAGTATGTATCCTGGTCTCAGTTCCTCAGAAAATGTAGAGAATGTAGGACAATGCAGGTGGTTGATACTTGAAGGATATAAAAAGTTGAACAACTTACCTGTGATTAGAATCAGTTTCTGCTTGCTCTTCCCTGAGGAGATGGTAAATAAGACACAAAACATACATTAACATTATTCTTGTTTACTTTGGAGTTGACAACTCTTGTACTAGAAGATTTGAAATGATTTTGAACATAAATAGTTAAAGATGGAGAAGAGTTATGAGTGCGTACCTTTTTTACATTGAAATTCATTGTTGCTATCTGCCCAACATTGCCCTCCTCCAAAGTAACACATATAGCACGCATTTGAGACTTCTAATTTCAGTCCAAGTCCAGCAATTAAAGTATCATTTGTTTGATCAATAAAAATTGGAGTTGGAAACGGGATACAGCTATCAGGAATACATGCGGGATCCTCTTTAATCAATGGACGTTTATAGTACAAACTGTAACCTTCAGTACAGTGGTTATACCTTTCATAACCGCAGATATCATCATCAGCTTCACTGTGATTGCATTTTAAAAAGGTGCTGAAATCGTATGGCTCCGAATTGCGGAGTGTGATAGAAGGAGAACTCCGAAATTGGATGCTGTAGTTTATGATTTTGCAATTACGTCTCTCAAAGAGTCTCCGGAGCTTTGAGTCTTCAACAATGATTGTATAGCCATCCCATCCTTTAAAAATCACCTTCTGAAGGTGATACCAATCTTCCCCCTTTTCCAACTGGATTTTTGGAGGTGTTGTATCACAATTTACTGCCACTAAACCACAACCAGCTTGCGTGTGTTTAGCAAAAGGGAACTCCAGATAGCCTATATTTCCACAGGAGAATTCCTTCGTACAATTAGATGGCAACTCATCTTCTCCATGAGCAAAGTAAAGGGCCATTAAGGGAAACAGAAAGAACAAACAAGGAACAGAGGGCAGAGCCATAGCAGCTTTCTCCTTTTATCAAACAATGGAAGAAGAGAATTATAGAAGAGTAAAATATTCTATAAGATCTTCTATAGAAGATAATTTAATCAGCAGAAACACTTAAACGACCTTGACTTCAGGTCAACTGGTCAACTATGTTGCGTTTTTCACGCTTCATCAAGTCATCAACCAATAGTTTCATTTTTTTTTTTGGAAAGTCCAATCAATAGTTATAATGTCGATTAGTTACACCTGACAAGATGAACTTTATTTCCATTTTCAAAGACTTTAAAGTAATGACATTTAAATAATAGTCTCCCGTCCCATTTTATGTGTTAAGTTCAGTTAAGTAGATTTGACTGAAGTTATTTTTAATCCAATTTTTCATAATATTAATTTAATATTATTATACAAAATTTATATTTAGAAACTACACTAAAAGTACTATTAAACACAAAATTTTAAATTTAAAAATAAGTAAAAATATTAAAGAAAATAAACAAAGAAGAAAGTGTTTGTTTGATCAATGAATAGTAAGTAGGACATATAAAATGAATGGGACAGAGGGAGTAATTTTTAAGAATCGTTTTTAGATTTTCATAAATTTTGTACTAATCTCGTATTCATAGACTTTTAAAAACTTATTTATATTAAAAAGTGTACAACAACTATTAAAACTCTAAATTGAATACAACCTTAAAAAATATTTCATAATTTTATTGATATATTATTTATAATTTTGTTTACAAAACCTTTTAAACTACAATTTCATATATATATATATATATATATATATATATATATATATATATATATATATATATATGCACAATGTAGTTTCATTACGGTACCACTACAGTATGTCAGTATCATTCTTATTCAATATGTGAGATGTATTCTACAATTTTATTTTATACAGATACAATGTAGTTTCATTACAATATTAACTAATAATTTTTTGAATGCACCGTAACATACGTAACAGCTATCGTTTCTTTTCATTAAAAGAAACGGTGATTTATACCATGGTCTATTGTATAATGATTGGAGTATCTAAGGAAATATTATTTTGTGCATGATGAGTGTAAGTCCTTATATTTTAGATGGCAACTCATCTTCTCCCGGAGCATTGAGCAAAGTATGAAATCATTAAGTGAAAGAGAAAAAAGAAACAAGGATTGAAGGAATGAGCCATAGCAGATTTCTCCTTCTCTCAAACAATGGAAAGATTGGAGAATTATAGAAGTAGAGAACAAGTACACACAGCAGAAAGACTTAAAAGGTTGACCTTGACTTGAGTCAACTGCGTTGCATGCATATTTAATTTCCACGCGATGTAACCACAGAGCTGAAAGAGCACGTAGATTGAATGGGACTTGTGGTCATGACTTTAGAAGCTAGCTAGCTAGCTACAAACACCAAACCAGGAAGGAATTTTCTACTCGATCAATTTCCAAGTTTGACTATTGATTTGCAGCACAGTGAAAATATATATGTACAGTACAGTGCATAATGCGGGTTGCATACATGGCTCTTCCATTTTGTGATCAACCAATCCTAAATTAACAGTAATAAATCTTCTTATTGGTAAAGTCAACAGAAAAATATGAAGGGTCTGTTAGTCTGCACCTAAAACAAAATCAAAGAATTCACTTCTTTTTCATGTCAGTGTCAAACCAACCCAAAAAACACCCCACAGACGACTTTTGTATTACCCTGCTAGAAGCAAATTAAAGGCCATAAAAATCAGAAAATAATGTGGATACTACAGCTGCTTCAGTGTGAGTGTGTGGCAAATCAACAACCATAACCAATATGTTTTGGAGTGTTTGGTTTAAGTTATATAAGACAACCAATGTTAATTATATTTATTTGAGAATATATAGCATTCATATGTTTGGTTCACATTATATAATTTTTCAAGGAATATAACTTAGCCTCCACCTAAGATTTTTAGCTATTTGAAGATAATTATACACATTTTTTTTTACAAAAATTTATGTGAGACCGTGATGTTTATCTGTGAAACGGGTCGGATGGTAGACAACTGGGTAATATGTTCAATGAAGTAATTCAAAATAGTATTAAATTTTCTGCAATAAGTATTGCAATTTCTTTCATACGTAACATTTCACTTATACGTATTACAATATTTACATTAGAATTACTTTTTGTAAATTTCACAATTTATGTTATAAATATTACGCCAAGTGCTATGTAGTGTGATGATACTACAATTTCAAATGAGTAGTCACAAAATTGAATCCGCAAGGAACTAACGGCATTTTGTTTTCACTTATAAATCTATGACAAAAAATAGAATTAACTCTGAATAACAACTGTAGTAGCGTAGGACAATGCATAGCATATCATTGAGATACTATTTATTGCATAATAATACATATAAAAGGAAGAGCAAACACTTTCCTTAACAAAAACAAGTTATATAATATGAAAACTGAAAATGTTCACCCGTCCTAACCACCGGGCCGCTCAGACGCTGCACACCGGCAATATTTTTACACTGACAGGCAGACATGTTCCTACTTTCTACATCCTTAAACCTAGTACATTTGCCTCAAAAATCAGAATATCTGGATGGTAGAGGCAATTTAGGGACTAGGGTGACTAGTTAACAACCACAACCAATGCCTCTACCTACTTCTTTCTTAGCCTACTATATTATCTGTGTAAAGACAGAGAGGCAAACAAGAAGAAGAGTTATAAAACTAGCTCCTTTTTGAAGGTGTAAAGACCCAGAGGCAGCATTTAGTACTGTCAAAGTGGGCCAATCAGCCCTATTAGGCAACACCCAAAGAAGAGTTATAAAACTAGCTCCATTTTAGCTGGCTTTTGTAGGCCGGTTTGTGAAACCCGTGGGTTAGGGTTTAAGACTTCAAGTGGCTTTTGTATGCCGGCCTGTGAAACCCGCGGGTTAGGGTTCAAGACTTTAAGTAACCCTAAACCGTCCCACGCAAGTTGGGCATAATATTGACCTAGATCACTTGGTCACTGCAACAAAGAATATAATTGCTCCAAAAACTGGAATTGAACAAAAACATAATAGAAAGTCTGGTTTTACTCCCAGGGAATAGAAGTGATATTTCATTATAGGTTAGGGAATAGTATGTACAATTATCATAAGTTTGATAAGTAAATGAAATAATATACTCTGTTACAAATCCCATATAGTAAGAACACAATTGCCAGTTCCGGTGACTTCAACAACTGCTCTTGGTAGCTGCAACATGCGTCAAAATCACACCATCTGCAAGTGAAGGACCATCCCATGTCCAGCGCATTGCTTTTCGACGCACCTCCTATGTCATAAGATTACACCAAAATAAAACAAATTAATGGCCTAAAATTACATGATTTTACATGCATTTGATAAAAAAAGCATAGGTCCATGTACTATATAAAAATCCCTGTGCTACCATGCTCTCTATAGGATAAACCACACAAAATTACATAGGGAGTGTTTAAACAATATTTTGTCCTCCCTTGGCAAATAAGAAAAATGATCTAATTTTCAAACACTATTACTAGATAGATGTAGCAGAGCTCTTCTATACTGAGTTTGGATAAGTTGGAGATATTACCTCTTCTTTAGACACATTAGTTTCCACACCATTCACCCTTTTGTCATCGTTGCTCAACTCATTGCCTTGAATCTCCTTCAATGACTCAAATACATGTTCCATTGTCGGCCTCATATCCTTGTCAGGTTGCAAGCATTGAAAAGCTAGCTCTGCCACTGATGTGGTCATTCTATTGATTTCAGTATCCTGCTCACGTCCCAGAGAGGAATCAATGAGTTCATCAAATGCTCCTGTAAGAAACTTGCTCATTGCTAGTTTTGCCAAATGGATCTCGTCTGTATGCCTACGCATGTCCAGAGCAGGGATTGATGATATGAGTTCAATAAGAACAACCCCAAAGCTATAAACATCACTCTTATAAGTGAGCTGATAACGCTTGTGATAATCTGGATCAACGTATCCAGGTGTTCCTTGAGGTGTAGTGGAGTAATGAGTGACATTAGCAGGGAAGAGTCTTGAGAGGCCAAAATCTGCAACTTTGACGCAGAAATTGTTGTCAAGAAGTATGTTACTAGACTTCACATCGCGGTGTATTATGTCTGAAGCATGGAGATAAACCAATGCTGCAGCAGTTTCCACTGCAATCGTCATGCGGATTGGCCATGTGAGCAGTTGATCTGCTGCTCTTTTGCCATGGAGGTGATCTGCAAGTGTTCCATTAGGTATGTATTCATACACAAGTAGGAGTTCACGGTTATGCATTGTTGAGCACCCATATAGTGTAACAAGATTTTGGTGCTTTAAACGGGTGAGAATTGAGATTTCATTTGCAAACTGCTCCATTCTCTTGCCAGTGCGCTCATGAAGGCGCTTCACAGCAACTTCCCTTCCATCCCCAAGTATCCCTAAATTGCATTCCAAGAATTAGCCTAGAAAGTAGTGAATCTAATAGCAGAAGAAATTGAATAACTTTTATTCTATTACCATAGTAAACAGTGCTAAAACCTCCATCTCCAAGTTCTTTAGAAGGATCAAAATTGTTTGTGGCCTCTTCAAGTTCGGAGTAGGAGAAGACTAGAATTCCAAAGAACCTACTCTGGCCTCTCTCGAGGTCCGAGGTGGGATCCAAAGATGTATTTCTTGAATAGCCTTTGCTTCCTTTCTTGCGTCGCCAAACAACAAAGATAGCCAAACTTACAAGGATCAGTGCTGGACCACCTAAAACTGAAGAATGAAGAATATGCATCAAGCTTTGAATTGCTCAGAAATGTAGGGAAAGTAGGACAACGTAGCTGGTTAATGATGGCTATTACTTTAGCTATACCTGTGCTTAGAATCAATCTCAACTTGCTCTTTCCTGTAGTCACTGCAACTAAGCATTAGTAACATATTTTTATTATAGAATTGTCATGATACAGAATAAAGTAACAGGCAAATTAATATCCCTTGTTTATTTTGTTGGCCACTGCAAACTAGGCTCTGGTTACATAATATTTGTACTAGAAGATTTCAACATAAATAAAGAGATAAACAAGGAGATGAGCTATGAGGATAAGAGTGCTTACCTTTTGCACATTGAAATTCATTTTTGCTGTCTGATGTACATTGGCCTCCTCCATTGTAACAATGACAGCAAGCAGGTGAGACTTCAAAGTACAGTCCAAATTGAGTAGTTAACGGATCAGTTGTTCGTTCAACAACAATTGGAGTTGGATACAGAGTACAGTTAGCAGAATCACATTTGCGATTCTCTGAAACCAATTGACGTTTGTGATACAAACTAAATCCATCAACACAGTTAATGCTTTCATAATCGCAGATATCATCACCTTGACTTGGTTTGCATTTTATATATTTATGTTGCAATTTGTTTCCTTCCAAATTGTCAAAAGTGATAGAAGGAGAATTAGGAAATTTGACGCTGTAGTTTGAAATTGAGCAATTACGGCTACGGAACAGTGTCTGAAGCTTCGAGTCTTCAAGGGTGATTGTACTGTCATCCCAGCTTATACTCGCAATCTGATACCAATCTCCCCCCGTTTCCAACTGGAGCGTTGCAAGTGGCTTAGCATCACAATCTACTGAGATTAAGCCACAATGAGGGTTTGTGTGGTGAGCGAAAGGGAACTCCAGAGGACCGAGATTTCCACAGGGGAATCCCTTGGGACAATTAGATAGGGAGTCGTGTTTTCCATGAGCGAAGTAAAAGGCCACAAAGGGAAACAGAAATGAGAAACAAGGAATGTAGGGCAGAGCCATAACAGCTTCCTCCTCTATCAATGGAAGAAGAGAGGAGAAGAGCAGAAATACATATACGGTGGAGCTTGACTGGAGTGGAGGTAAACTGCGTTGAATATTTCCAAGCGATGTAACAACCAGAGAGGTGTGAAAGAATAGATTGACTTGGACTTCCGGCCATGACTTTAGAAGCGAGAAACCGCAAACTAGGAATTTGCTACTCAATTTCCATGTTTGACTACTGGATAGCAGCGCAGTGAACGCATAATGCTTTAGTTTGAAAAGCGGTTCAAATTACATCATAGATTGCATCATAAATTCAGGTATATAAAATAGGGTGAGTCTTGTGAAATCAGGGTTAATTTCCAAAACCATCTTCCGGCTATGACATTTGCTTAATTAGTTCCTTGACTTTTAATTCCATTCAAAGTGGTTTTTCGATTTTTAAATTTTAAGTCAAAATGAGTTTCCGTTAATTTTGGCGTTACGTAAATATTAAAATGAAGGGTAAAATTAAAAATTCAAATTTGCACTTCAATTTAAAGCAATATGTGATTCCTTTCAGCAGTCTGCGCACATATTTCATCCACAAACTTACCATGACAAAGATTTATGGCCTTCTAGTTGATTATCCCACATTTTGATTGCAGATTTAGGAGAGCAAAAACCTAATTAGAAGAAATACGTGTGCATGCTGCTGAAAGGAGTCACATATTGCTTTAAATTGGAGTGCAAGACTTGAATGTCTAGTTTTACCCTTCATTTTAACACCTACATAACGCCAAAGCTAACATATGACCATTTTGCCTTTAAATTCAAAAGTTATATAACCACTTTGGGTGCAATTAAAAGTCAATGGACCAATTTAAGAAAAGATTATAGTCGAATGACCATTTTGGAAATTAACTCTGTGATACCATCTCAAAAGAGAGAAAGAAACAGAATTTAGCTAGTGGTGAGTTGACACTTAGTCTAAGCATGGACTATGCTCTATCTTGTAAGGTCAACTATTGACATAAGGTATATTTTTAATATATGAAAGGTACATTATTTGTGAGCTGAAAGTTCATTATGTACTAAAAGTTCATTATTTAATTTGGTAATATATCAAATAATGAATTTTTAGTACACAAATAATATACTTTCAGTATATTAAAAATGTACATTACATCAGTGATTCATCATATAAAATGGACCATGGTCCATGCCTCCATGGTATAATGATTGTCAAACTAGAGTCTAGACTCTTGGGCTCCCAAGATTGGAGATTGGATTTTTCAAGTTGGTCGAAGTGTGGAGAGGGATGCATTGTGCGCATATTCATTTCTGGGTCGAGAGAATAATAAGTACATTAGTACAATAATCATAGGTTTGATAAGAAAATGAAATAAAATACTCTGTTATTACAAATCCCATATACGGAGTAGTAAGAAGGCAATTGCCAGTTCCAGTGACTTCAAGAACTGCTCTTGGTAGCTTCAACATGCTTCATAATCACACCATCTGCAAGTGAAGAACCACCCCATGTCCATCGCATTGCTTTTCGTCGCACCTCCTATGTCATAACATTACACCAAAACGAAACAAATTAATGGCCTAAAATATTTACTGATGATTTTGGATAAGTTGGAGATCTTACCTCTTTAGCCACATTAGTTTCCTCACAATTCACCCTCCCGTCATCATTGCTCAACTCATTGCCTTGAATCTCCTTTAGTGACTCCAAAACATGTTCCATTGTAGGCCTCATATCCTTGTCAGGTTGCAAGCATTGAAAAGCTAGCTCTGCCACTGATGTGGTCATTCTATTGATTTCAGTATCCTTCTCATATCCCAGAGAGGAATCAATGAGTTCATCAAATGCTCCTTTTACAATCTTGCTCATTGCTAGTTTTGCCAAATGGATTTCATCTGTATGCCTACGCATGTCCAGAGCAGGCATTGATGATACGAGTTCGATAAGAACAACCCCGAAGTTATAAACATCACTCTTATAAGTTAGCTGATAGCACTCATGATAATCTGGATCAACGTATCCAGGTGTTCCTTGAGGTGTAGTGCTGGCATGAGTGACATTAGGAGGGAAGAGTCTGGAGAGCCCAAAATCCGCAACTTTAACACAGAAATTGTTGTCAAGAAGTATGTTACTAGTCTTGACATCGCGGTGTATTATGTCTGAAGCGTGGAGATAAACCAATGCTGCAGCAGTTTCCACTGCTATCTTCATCCGGATTGGCCATGTGAGCAGTCGATCCGCTGCTCTTTTGCCATGGAGGTGATCTGCAATTGTTCCATTTGGAATGTATTCATACACAAAGAGGAGCTCACGGCTATGTCTAGTCGAGCAACCATATAGTGTAACAAGATTTTGGTGCTTCAACCGGGTGAGAATTGAGATTTCGTTTGCAAACTGCTCCATTCTCTTGCAGTTGCGCTCATGAAGGCGCTTCACAGCAACTTCTTTTCCATCCCCAAGTATCCCTAATTTGCATTATTCCAAGAATTAGCCTAGAAAGTAGTGAATGAGAAATTGAATATCTGTTATTGTCTTACCATAGTAAACAGTGCCAAAAGCACCATCTCCAAGTTCTTTAGAATGATCAAATTTGCTTGTAGCTTCTTCAAGTTCAGAGTAGGAGAACACTAGAATTCCAAACAGCCTACTCCGCCCTATCTCAAGGTCTGAGGCGGGATCTGAAGATTTATATCTCGAATATCCTTTGCTTCCTTTCTTGCTTCGGCAAGCAACAAAGATTGCGAAACTCAAAAGGATCAGTAGTGCTAAAGCGCCAGAAACTGAAGAGAGAAAGAGCAAACGTATATCAAGGTCTCATTTAATTTCCTTTGAAATTAAGAAAAAACTAGGATAATGCTGCTGGTTGATGATGGTAACCTTAGACACATATGAAGGATACATAGTTCAAGGACAACAAAACTTGCCTGTGATTAGAATTGGCTTGAGCTTGCTCTTATTTCCTGTGGTTACAGTAAGGAGTTAATAGGAGACATACTGTTAAAGATAAATTCCCTTTTATCATAGTGAACAAGAAAAGAAAACTTTGATTAGTGTCTAGAAAAGTGAAGCAAAATTATGGTCCTGTATTTTAACATAGTTAACTTATCAGTCAAATTTGGCTATTTGACCACTATTAGCTGTTTGACTTGATTAAGGAGCCCATATGAATGCTTGATTAATTAGTTTTTTGTAACAGTTTATTGTTTCAAAACCCTAAAATTCAAAACCTGCTTTGATAAGCTTTTTGAAAAAGTCACATGTAATTAACTATAAGCTAAGCTAACAGTTAATTTACAAAACATCTTTCTACAATCAGTTAATGCTATCAACTAGTCAAATTTATAACTCAATAAGCTAACAACTATTTACCAAACATCCTATATGAATATTAGCTAATGGTGGTTTAAGGGTGAGGAGAAGAGTGGTTACCTTGTGCACAGTGAAATACATTCTCGCTGTCTTCTGTGCATTGCCCTCCTCCTTGGTAACAATCCTGGCAAGTTTTTGAGACTCCCAAGGACAATACAAATTGAGCAGTTAAGCCACCATTTGTTTGTTGAATAATAATTGGAGATGGATACAGGGTACAGTTAACAGCATGGCATTTGGGATTCTCTGGCAAGCGGCGTTTATAGTAGAAAGTAAATACACCAGTACAGTTATACCTTTCATAATTGCTGATACCACCTTGAGTGTCATTGCATTTAAAAAAGTTGTTCAATATGCTTGCATCCAAATTGAGGAATGTGATAGAAGGAGAATTCTGAAAATGGATGGTGTAATTTAAATTTGAGTAATTACGGCTCTCAAAGGGTCTCTGGAGCTTTGGGTCTCCAATGGCGATCGTATAGTCACTCCCGAAACTCTTAACAAGCAGAAGCGGATACCAATCTCCTCCTGTTCCCAACTGGACAATTGGGGGTGTTGTATCACACTTAACTGCCACTAAACCACAATGAGGCTCTGTGTGTTTAGCAAAAGGGAAGTTCAGAAAACCAAAAGCTCCACAGGAGAATTCCTTGGTACAATTAGATAGGAGATCAGCCTCTCCATGAACAAAGTAAAAGGCGGCCATTAAGGGTAGGAGAAAGGAGAAGAAACAAGTAGGATTAAAGGGTTGAGCCATAGCACCTATCTCCTCTAACAATGGAATTGGAAGAAGAGAATTATAGACGAGAACAGCGGAAAGACTTAAACGACGACCTTGACTTGGGGACAATTATGTTACGTATTTCCAGGTGATAGGTGTAACCAGAGAGCTAATAGAAAAGATTCACAGAAAAGTAGGAAGGAAGGGTCTGGAAATGGAAATCAAAGAATTCCAGTTCTCTTTCATAGGGCCCATGCAAGAAGAAAACCAACCCAAAAATACACGTACCCCCATGGACTTTTGCACGATGCATGCCAGGAGTGCATGGTCAAAGACTGAAATGGGAATACAATTAGATTCCTGAACAAAAATGGGAAGATTTTAAAACTTGGATTATAATGGAAAAAGAAGGTTTGAAACATGCGTCTCTAGGGCCGGATTTTAGGGCGTGCAAGATGGGCAACAACACAGGGCCTTAAAATTTTGGGGGCCCCTAGTTTAGCCTTGGCCTAATAGTTAGTATATGTATTTGCAATTATATTCACCCAAAATTAGATTTTTTGCATTTTTCTCTTTGCAAATTTTCTTTAATTCGCAGTTTATTTATACGTTGATAGGGCCTCATTTATTTACCGGCACAGGGCCACGCAAATAAAAAAACCGGCCCTGTGCTCATGTCAGAAACGAATGTCCCACATGCTTTTGTAATTTTTTTTTTCTTGAATGTTGACCACAGACACAAGTCGCAAGTGGGGCTTGCTTATGATGAGATGCAAGTGGTCTCTATCATTTAAAAAAAAAAAAGTTGCCAAAGAAGGCGACCAAGTTCCTTCGCCGGCTAAGGTGACCAAACTTTTTATTATACATGACTACATGAGACGTAAGTCCCAATGCAAGTCACTTGCCTCTGTGGCCAACATTCGAGAAAAAGAATACAAAGGCATGTCCGCTCTTTTCAACATATCAAAGTTAAAGAAGTCGAACTGCGGTTTTTTCCTCATTAGCTAGTCTTCTGCTCTCCCTAGGGTTTCATGTCAGAAAATCAGGGGGGCGCCGCGCCCCCCAAATCTCGCTCCTTTGCGGACATCCTTTCATCCTCTTCTTGTGATCTACCACTCTGTCCACCAGAGCGCTACAAAGGAATGCCAGCAGTTACATTCTCCGACAAAGATATCCAAGAATTTTCTCAGCGATACAGATTTGCCTTAGTGGGCAAATTTATGAAAGGCCGACCTACCATGGCAACCCTTAAAAAAGCTTTCGACCAGATTGGGTTTGCAGGAACTTTCACCCTCGGCCTGCTAGATAATCGCCACATCCTTATTACTTTCGTCAAAGAGGAAGACTTCCAACGCTGCTGGCTGCGCAAAACTTGGTTCATTCAAGGCTACGCTATGCGTATTCTCAAATGGACAGCAGATTTTCGACCGGATGTTGAATCGCCAGTGGTTCCAGTTTGGATTGCCTTTGAAGGACTACCAGCTCATCTCCAGGAGAAGCGACCCCTCTTCACAATCGCCAATCTAATAGGTACTCCTTTAAAAATTGACGCTTCAACCTTGGCGCACAACCGACCATCTGTAGCGCGAATCTGTGTCGAACTAAACGTGATGAAGCCTTTACCCAAACAAGTATGGATCAACAATGGCTCTTTAGGGGGATTTTCTCAACCAGTGATCTATGAACATATTCCGCCTTACTGCGGAATCTGCAATAAATTTGGTCACCTCCAAACCGAGTGCAATCGCAACCCTCGCCCTCAAGCCACCTCATCTCAGGCTATATCAACCAAGGTAGCTTCTGAACCTCCTAAACAAACTTCACAGGCGCAACTTGCCCCTCCAAGAAAAAGATGGCGCCCAGTAAAAGAGCCGGTGACAGAGCATCAGTCGGTAGAGCAGGAAAAATCGGATACTCAACAGACAGATGAGCCTTCCATCCCTTCAAGTCAAGAGATTGAAATTCCCGAAAACAACTCCTTGGGAATAACACTGAGAGATGACCAGAAACTGCAAGCTCAAAGGAGTAATGATACGGCACCAGGGCACTATTCAGATGGTGAGGAGATACAGAGGTTAGATCTTCCCCGACATGTTCTTCTTCAATCTTGGAAAGAGGACAGTCGCAGGTTAGCTACAAAAATATCCAACTCCGTTTCCGATCAAGATAACTTTATCACTGTCACTCATAAAAAACGGCGACCAAGAAAGGATTACTCGTCTCAAGCACCTTCAGTCACTACCCGCTTGGCGGCGGGTTCCCTCAAGAGAGTCTCTTTCTCTCATCGTTTTAAATGAAAGTTCTCATTTGGAACGTCCGAGGCCTGCTCTCCTCGTGTCGCAGGCTTAGGCAAATGATCAGATGCGAGGGTCTTGGCTTGATTGCAGTGATCGAGCCTTTCCTTTCTCCTAACCAGATTGAAGTTTTTGCATGCAAGTTAAATCTTCAATTCTGCTTTGCTTCTACAAACTGTAAGATTTGGCTTTTTTGGTCTGGTGACTACTCTGTGAACATAATGGCGGATATAGATCAGTTCGTTCATTGCAATATTTCAAACATGCATTTAAATTTTGAATTTGATTTTGTGGCGGTCTATGCTAAACACACTAGAGCCGAGCGACAAACACTTTGGTCACAGCTCAGTATCCTAACTGCCAACTTGGGGCCTGTCTTGATAGGAGGTGACTTCAACTCCATCTCTTCAGTTGCAGAATACCGTGGTAATGCAATACCAGATTTAGGCGGAATCACAGACTTCTCCAACTTTATTGTTGAACAATCGTTAATCGACACTGTGCCAACAGGAGGACTTTACACATGGTCGGGAGTGAGAAGCACAGGTAGAGTTTGGAAACGCCTAGACAGATTTCTAATGACAACTGCCTTTCGTGATTTTTTCACAGATGCTAGAGTCGAGTTAAAGAGCAGAGCGACCTCAGACCACTCACCGATCATTCTGACGGCTACCAATTCTAGTATGACTGCACCCAAGCAATACCGGTTCCAAAATATGTGGATATCACACCCTGGTTTCCAAGAGTTGGTGTCTACCAACTGGATACAACCGGCTGATGGAGGAGGTATGAGGGCCCTAAGTTACAAACTAAAACGGCTCAAGCAAGCTCTGTGCATTTGGAACAAAGAAGTATTTGGCAATATTTTTGATAAAGTGAAAAGCCTAGAGCGATCAGTTACTGAAGCTGAACAACAATTTGATGACAATCCAAATGAGACGAACCGGGAAATTCTAAGCAAAGAACAAGCATTACTGCAACAGGCTCTTAAACAGGAGGAATGTTTCTGGAAACAAAAGGCCCGCATAAAGTGGCTGCGCGAAGGAGATGCTAACACAAAATTTTTCCATGAAACGGTAAAGGACAGACATCGAAGACAACGGATCAGCTCAATAAAAAACAATGAAGGTACCTTACTAACGAGCCAGTTGGATATCCAAACTGAGGCAGTTAATTTTTTTGCTAATCTCTACACTGCTGAAGAGTGTTCTGGCTATGAAATGGCTTTGGAAACAATTTCAAATGCTTTATCAGATGACGATATCAAAATGCTCACCTCAACTGTCTCGCGCCAAGAAGTAAAAGAAGCAGTGTGGGACCTTGACCCAGATAGTGCGGCCGGCCCAGATGGGTTCTCAGGATCTTTCTATAGGAGCTGTTGGGACACAATACACAATGATGTATATATGGCGGTTTTGGATTTCTTTGTGGGAGTCCCGGTTCCAAAAGGGATCGCAAGTGCTCAAATTGTTCTAATCCCCAAGAAACAAAATCCAGTTTCCTTTGCTGATTTCAGACCCATATGTTTGTGCTCCTTTGCGAGTAAGATTTTCACAAGAATCACAACCTCACGTCTCCGGCAAATACTCCCAAAGCTCATATCACGAGAACAAACAGGTTTTGTTGAGAGTCGAAATATCCAAGATAATGTGCTTTTGGCCTTTGAGCTGATACAATACTTAGATAAACGATGTCGCGGCTCAAATGTTGCAATCAAATTGGATATGATGAAGGCCTTTGATCGAGTAGATTGGCCTTTTCTACAGAAACTGCTTACCAAGTTTGGCTTTCCAGAGACCTTTGTTCGTTTAATAATGAACAACTTATCTTCCACGAGGCTATCAATTATGGTAAACGGCATCAGTTGTGGATATTTCCAACCAACTCGAGGTGTAAAGCAAGGAGATCCTCTATCTCCCATATTGTTTATTCTGATTTCGGAGGTTTTATCCCGCATGCTAATCCACAACATTGGAACTGGCTTAATCTCTCCATATGCAACATCTTTGGGCTGCCCAACAATCACCCACCTAGCCTTTGCGGACGACATTATTATCTTTGTGAATGGGGGGCTTACTTCTCTAAAAAGGTTATCCAACGTGCTTAAGTCATACCAAAAAGCATCAGGCCAGCGCATAAATTATCACAAGAGTTTTTTTGTCGCATCCAAACGTTGCCCAACTCAACGCATTAATGCGATGGAACGAGCTCTTCAGATGCGCCACTCGAAACTGCCGTTCAAATATCTTGGAATTAACTTGTTCCGGGGCAGAAACAGAGTGATCCACCACCATCATATTCTTGAGTCCATTGATAGGAAATTGTTAGGATGGCAGCGCCAGCTCCTATCTCCAGGTGGTCGTTTAACTCTAATCAAACACGTGCTAGCTGCAATTCCGCTTTACTCAATGGCAGTCGTCCAACTCCCCAAGCAAATAATTAAAGACATTGAGCAGCGAATAGCACGTTTTTTCTGGGGGTTCAATAATGGCAAACCAAAACACCATTGGGCTTCTTGGAAAAAACTATGTTATCCGGTTGAGGAGGGAGGCCTGGGGCTTCGATCTTTGATGGTGACCCAACTTGCAAATGCAGCTCACTTATGGTATAAATTTCGCACTGGCTCATCTATATGGACAGACTACATGCGGATTAAATATCATAATGAGCAGCGCCACCCTACAAGTTCACATGTTTGGAAAAGGATGATGGAGGTTTCAGAGATGGTGGAAGAACATCTGCTTGCTACAGATGATAAAATCATTTGGACCCTCTCCTCGACTGGGGAATTCACAACGCACACAGCATATGACCTCTTCCGACCAAAGACAGGAGTTACATTGTCTTCAAAATGCATTTGGATGAAGCCTCTTCCGGCTAAAATCTCTATTTTCATGTGGAAGACCCTTCGCAGGCTACTACCCTTTCCCGACTGCTTGGAACGTTTTGGCATAAATCTACCATCAGTCTGCCCCTTCTGTTGGAATGCCACTGCAACAATGGAACATTGCTTATTTAGCTGCAGCAAGGTAGCGCTGGTCTGGTCCTATTTGGCTGCAATTTTTGATGTTAATTGCTCAAATGTTTCTACCATACGAGCTGCATGTCACTCCTGGTGGTTAGCTTCATCAACAACATCTATTTCAAGAATCATAATTAATCTAATGCCTTCAATCATCCTTTGGAAAATTTGGTGCTCTTATAATGCAGCTATCTATGAAGAAACCTCTTTTTCCCCAGGTGTACTGATTAATATGGTTAAACGAGAATTCCTTCTGCTTTCTATTGCAAAACCGATGCGCTCAAATGATGTTTCTGACCTTCTCCTAATCCGCGAAGGTTTTGCCGCTTTTTTCTCCCCTCCAAAGCGTCGCATCACGGCCTGGATCAAATGGTTCAAACCCCCATCGGGTCGTCTTAAACTTAACACGGATGCCACCTTTTCTAGCTTTGGAGCCGTAGGTGGCGCTTGCATAAGAGATTCAGCGGGGCATCTTGTGACAGCTCTCTCTTTCCCGTTAGATGCCTCATCCGCTCAGGAAGCCGAAGTCCTTGCCCTTCACTTTGCTTTAACTTGGTGTGCCTCAGCAGCCAAATTCCCCACATTCGTCGAGGTAGATTCCTCCAACTTAGTTAGTTATGTTCAATCTGACTTGCTGAATATTCCTTGGAAAATAAAAAATGCGATCAGCCAGATAAGAAATTTGCTTTTATCTTGGTCAGCATCCCTGTCTCATATTTACCGGGAGGCAAACAAAGTGGCTGACGCTCTTGCTCTCTTTGGTATTAGCCGATCTTATCCTTCAATATATTTTGACTTCTTCACCTTGCCGGCTCAAGTGCAAGATGTTTTTTTGTATGACTTTAGAGGCTTTACTACCTCTCGTTTGATTAATCAATGACTCTGTCTTTCGATTAAAAAAAAAAAGGCATGTCCGCTCTTTTCCCATTCTAGTCCAAGTTTCAAAACCTTCCTATTTTTGTCAACGAATCTAATTTTATTCTCATTTCAGTCTTTGACTCGAAGTAGTGCTTTACCCGTGAAAAGAGTCAGATATTTGAGCCGAATCCGTTAGGAACCCGAGTTTCGAATAAAGAATCTGAGACTTAGAATATAAAGGAGCATTTGATTATATTTGTTCTAAAAGTTTATGATTTCCCTTACTAAACAATATGGGCAATCAAACCAGAATTTTGAGATACAAGAAGATGTCAAACTTCTCAAGTTACTTTCTTAAAAAAATTTACCAAAGTAGCTAGTAACTTGAGATTTTTTGTATGTAGAAATTGTTTTTTAAACTTTGCAGTAGTTTAGTCAAGAATCCAGTACTCTATATCTTGGCAGTTGATGGAAATTCTATTACATATATCATCATCAGACATTCCCTCACGTCTTCTTAAAAACCAAAGTAATGAAAGAGATTACCTGAAGTTTTGTAACTTTCATAAATATTTGTGTAACTGATCAAAAATTCATTATATTAATAAATATAATATGATTTATCAATCTTTAAAACTTTTGGGAACATAGTATGGCATCCCATTCTTTTCAAGAAAAAAAATTTCCTCGGAAAATATTGTTTCTGTTCGGGAATTTTGCCAAGTTCTTTTGGAAGTGACAACGCTTATTTCCAGAAGATTTTTCCAAATTCTTCCGGAAGATATGGCTTCATTCCAAAAGACAATATATTCCCAAACTTCTTTAATTTTTTTTTGGTAAGTTTACCATGAGAGGCATAGGAGCTGGCCCAGGGGGAATCGTCACTTGCAGGAATAAATTCCTCCCCACAAAAAGAGCTCACTTGCCACTTAAGCTACCCCACTGGGTTCCAAACTTCTTTAATGCATGCATGTATTAAGTATTAATTAGTGCATCATATTTAATAACAATATTATGTTGTCAACATTAGTAGTTGTGCCTCACTGCCTCCCACATTTTCTTCTGGTACGGTTGTGGTATACTGAAAAGAGTTGTGTTAGGAAATAGTTTCCTCTCCTGTGCTTGCACTATGGAACATGCCTTGCTGATGTTAGATAGTGGATTCATGAGCATAATCTGAGATCTCAAACTAAATAACTCATTCCAGAGCACTTGAAGAAATAACTCCACACGCGCATTTGAAGAAACTTCTAGCTCCATTCCTATTGCTGCAACCATGGTTTTCATAAAGGGGCCTTTTTTTTAATTTCGCCCCAAACTTATAAAATGTTTGGACTGGCCCTGAATAAAAGTACGAAATCTGAAAGATTTGGATCATCTTTTTCTTTTGGCAAATGGTCAGAAACATGAATTGTCTAGAGAGTTTAGAAAGTGTGGTCAAGTCCATGATGCCATCTTGTGATAGTGCCTCAAGTGCAGCTGCTTGAAGCCTCATCATTGATCCAACTGGCAACTGAAAGGCGTGCTGAAAATTCATCGTTGTACACCGCGCTGAGAGGATTTTCATAGTTTTATGTCAGTCTCACTGAGTAGAAGGAAAAATATATGCGCTTTTGAGCCTGCATTGCATAAGCTAATTAAAGAAACAACAATGTATGTAAATGATACATCCTCTCTTATTTTTATCTTTTATTCTTTGTTTCACATTACCTAGTAATGAACTCTTTACATGCATCTGCTACGACTAGATCCACACAGGGGAGAGGACCATATGCATAAACATGTAAGTTAGGAAATTGTCGGTGCAACTGTTTGAAGAAATACAAAGAAATGGATAAAAAAAAAGTCATTGTTTTAGTGCAACAAAGTTTTAATTAGGAAGGGTAAATGATGTCATTTCTTTAAAATAATAAGGTTAAAAGATGGAAAAAAAGTTAGGAAGCTACTAGCTTATTTTGAAAGTTCAAAAATAAGCTCTTATTTTAAGCTACTAGCTTATTTTAGGGACATTACCAAACAGAACTTATAGCTTATTAGTAACTTAAAATAAGCTATAAGCTCCTAAATAAGCTCTGTCAAACAGAGCCAAAGTAAGATGTGCATTCTTTTTTTAAATAATTTTGAAAACAAATAGTAATATAAATTAGACATTGAAACTAGTACACTAGTTACTAACACAATACAAATTACATCCAACTTTAGTACTAGTTAATGTAATGGTATGGAAAGCTAATACATAACATTAATGATATAATTCGATCTTTGTGTAGACAAGGGCAACATTTAATGTTATAATTAAATTGTTTTGTGATAGTATTTTGCATATGTGGCCTCTAAGGTTTATCTTATTTTGAATATGGGAGTGTTTGAAAAAGGAAAGGGCCTAGGTTAGATAGCTTACAAAAATCTTGTAGCTTTTGAAAGTTACTTTGCACTTATTTTTATTTAGTAATTTAAATGAGCACAAACAAATACAGAAAGAGAGCTCTTCAAATGTCAATTTAAGTAATAAACTCATATGCCAAAGATCTTGTGATCAAGTGGTATGAAGTGATTCCCCCAAATAGAAGGTCAACTCCTTGACACTACATCTGACAAGATAAAATCTAATTTGACAGTTTATGAAATTCTACATAAATTTCACAAGTCAAAAGATAATAAATAATTGACCAAGACAATCAAGAGTCCCCAATCAAGAAGAAGAGAAAATGAAATGAAACTAGTTACACATTCTAAAAGAATATCACAATGAAAACCCCTTTGGTACCTTGACATAGCTATATTAGTACACAATCACAAAACGTTTTAACTTTTCGCTCCTGACTTCAACTCATATGTCAAAATATAAATCTTGTAAAAAATATCAGTTTACAATAATAACCTAACCCATTAAAATCAATAGAGAGAATAACTCACTTTCTACCTACTGTATTTGAGTCCCTAATTAGTCACACCATGTACAACACAATACAAAATGTGGTCCTTAGTAATCACCTAATGTTCAAATTTTATGTCCAGCCTATGGGAGTTATTAACTTGTAAAGGAAAACATGAAAACCCGAGGGATAATTCTGGGAAAGAATATATAATATACTCTTCATCTCAGACCTGAGAAGAGAGGGCAATCACTTTTCAGATCTCTTCTTCAAGATATGCCTGCCACCATTGAAGCACATAGCTGACACACTCATCTCCATTCTTGTACATCATCAAGCTAAGGTCCATGACCATGAGCTAAGAACAGAAATGTCTGTGGAGAAGGAGATCTAAAACATATGATTGAACCTCAAGAAAATCAGAGAGGTATTATTGGATGATACAGATAAGAGAAGCTTGAAGGAAAATGGCATCAAAGTCTAAGTTGAAATGCTCCAAGACTTCTACAACATGGGCATTGTGTTCTCAACATCTGGCACACAACTCAGAGAACAGCAAGCTTCATTATAGGTTAGGAAACATTATGCACAATAATCACAAGTTTGATAAGTAAATGAAATAAAATACCCTGTTACAAATCCCATATAGTAAGAAGACAATTGCTAATTCCAGTCACTACAAGAACTGCTCTTGGTAGCTGCAACATGCTTCAAAATCACACCATCTGCGAGTGAAGGACCACCCCATGTCCGGCACATTGCTTTTCCTCGCACCTCCTATATCATAAGATTACATACACCAAAAAGAAACAAATTAATGGCCTAAAATATCACATGATTTTACAAGCATTTCATAAAAAGCACAGCTCTATTAGTTCATTTACTAGCTAGATGTAGCAGATCAGAGCTACTAACCCATTAAATATTAACAGATTTTGGATAAGTTGGAGATGTTACCTCTTCTTTAGACACATTAGTTTCCTCACAATTCACATTTTCGTCATCGTTGCTCAACTCATTGCCTTGAATCTCCTTTAGTGACTCCAAAACATGTTCCATTGTAGGCCTCATATCCTTGTCAGGTTGCAAGCATTGAAAAGCTAGCGCTGCCACTGAAGTGGCCATTCTATTGATTTCAGTATCATTCTCATATCCCAGAGAGGAATCAATGAGTTCATCAAATGCTCCTGTAAGAATCTTGCTCATTGCTAGCTTTGCCAAATGGATCTCGTCTGTATGCCTACGCATGTCCAGAGCAGGCATTGATGATAAGAGTTCAATAAGAACAACCCCAAAGCTATAAACATCACTCTTATAAGTGAGCTGATAACACTCCTTATAATCTGGATCAACGTATCCAGGTGTTCCTTGAGGTGTAGTGCTGGCATGAGTGACATTAGCTGGGAAGAGTCTCGAGAGCCCAAAATCTGCAACTTTAACGCAGAAATTGTTGTCGAGAAGTATGTTACTAGTCTTCACATCGCGGTGTATTATGTCTGAAGCATGGAGATAAACCAATGCTGCAGCAGTTTCCACTGCAATCTTCATGCGGATTGGCCATGTGAGCAGTCGATCTGCTGCTCTTTTGCCGTGCAGGTGATCTTCAAGTGTTCCATTCAGGATATATTCATATACAAGGAGGAATTCACGGTTATGCCTTGATGAGCATCCATATAGTGTAACCAGATTTTGGTGCTTTAACCGGGTGAGAATTGAGATTTCATTTGCAAACTGCTCCATTCTCTTGCAGCTGCGCTCATGAAGGCGCTTCACAGCAACTTCTCTTCCATCCCCAAGTATCCCTAGTTTGCATTATTCCAAGAATTAGCCTAGAAAGTAGTGAATCTAATGACAGAATAAACTGAATATCTATTATGTCTTACCATAGTAAACAGTGCCAAAAGCTCCGTCTCCAAGTTGTTTAGAAGGATGAAAATTGCTTGTGGCTTCTTCAAGTTCAGAGTAGGAGAAGACTAGAATTCCTAAGAGCCAACTGCAGATTGTCTCAAAGTCTGAGGTGGGATCTGAAGATGTATTTCTTGAATAGCCTTTGCTTCCTTTCTTGCATCTCCAAACAACAGAGATAGCCACACTTAAAAGGATCAGTGCTAAAGCCCCTGAAACTGAAGCTAGAAAGAGGAAGTGTATATCAAGGTCTCATTTCCTCTGAAATGTAGATGTGGTAACGTTAGACATATATGAAGGATGACAAAACTTACCTATGATTAGAATTGGCTTGCGCTTGCTCTTATTTCCTGTGGTGTTGTTCCCTGTGGTTATAGTAAAGAGTAAATAAGTGAACATATAATTAATGTTAAAGATAAATTCACTTCTATCATGGAGTAAAAGAAAAGAAAATTTTGATTAGTGTCTAGAAAAGTGCAACAAAATTATATGCTGCCAATTGAACGTTATGCGAACCGACTACTTTTTAATGGGCTCCAAATAAAATATGGATAATAATCTCTTTTTATCTGCCTCATGACCTCTTATAGTCTTACATGAGGTTGGAGATATGTTTCCATCTCACATATATGTTTATATATTATTTATATCAACACCGCCAAGCATGGTGTCATGTGCCATGTTTCTCATCTCCTAGACAAGCGCCTAGGCGGTGCACTATAAATATATATATACTCCGTATATAACAAGGCTGAGTTAACTCGGCTAACTCGACTGAATTGACTGAGTTAACTTGGCCAATTCGATCGAGTTAGACGCCTAGGGGCGCCTAGGTTGATTTTTGAAACCGTGGTAAAGAGTCAGTAGCTACCCTTAGCCATTGCATTTAATCAAAAGCATCTTCTATGTGAATATTAGCTAATATAATAATCAACACTACTAAGTTTTAAGGGTGAGGAGAAGAGTGGTTACCTTGTGCACACTGAAATTCATTCTTGCTGTCCTCTGAGCATTGCCCTCCTCCTTGGTAACACTCATAACAGGATTTTGAGACTTCCAAGTGCAATACAAGATGAGCATTTAAGCCATCATTTGTTTGTTGAATAACAAATGGAGATGGATACAGGGTACAGTTAACAGCATCACATTTGGGATTCTCTGGCAAGTGGCGTTTATAGTACAAACTAACTCCATCACTACAGTTATACCTTTCATAATTGCCTATATCATCAGCTTCACTGTCATTGCATTTAAAATAGTTGTTCAATATGCTTGTATCCAAATTGAGGAATATGACAGAAGGAGAGTTCTGAAAGTGGAGGGTGTAGTTTAAATTTGAGTAATTATGGCTGACAAAGTGTCTCTGAAGCTTCGAGTCTCTAAGGTAGATTGTATAGGCACCCCAGGAATGCTTCAGTACAACCTGAAGCGGATACCAATCTCCTCCCGTTTCCAACTGGATCGTTGGGGGTGTTTTATCACAATTAACTGCCACTAAACCACAATGAGGCTCTGTGTGTTTAGCAAAAGGGAAGTCCACAAAACCGAGAGCTCCACAGGAGAATTCTTTGGTTGAATTAGATAGGAACTCAGCCTCTCCATGAACAAAGTGAAATGCGGCCAATATGGGAATGAGAAAGAAGAAGAAACAAGCAGGATTAAAGGGCAGAGCCATAGCAAAAGCAGCTTTTTCCTTCCATCTCTCAGAGACAACTAATTGAAGAAGACAAATTATAGAAGAGGCCGGGGAACGTACAGCACAAATTAAAGACTTGAACGATGACCTTGACTTCAGTCTTCAGGCCAACTATGTTCCCTATTTCCACGCGATGTAAGAACAGAGACAAAAGAGAAGACTGACAAAAAAGTATGAAAGGTCTGCAAATGGGAAATCAAAGAATTCCATATCTTTCATAGGGCCCATGCAAGAATTGAAGAAAACCAATCCAAAAAACACGTACCCTATCACTTTTGCATTGATCTGCTTCCCAGGAGTGCTTTACCCGTGGAAGAGTGTGAGATTTGAGCCCAATATTTTAGGAATCTGGTTCTTGGCAAATTATACTGTGCACCACGGTGCACATAGCAATGTGCACCACGTATCTAAACGATGCCATTTTGAGCATTTTAAACTAATCGTCCGTTTTTTTTGGAAATCATGTTTTACGTTTCGGCCGGTCTCTGTATTTATGTTAATATTCTGTGTATTCCAGGCAATCATTCTGTGTATTCTAGGCAACAACCGTTATGTGTATTCATGTTAGTAACACATGTTGTGATTTCATGTTAGTAACACATGTTGTGATGTGTTTGTGCATTCGAATGTTTAGGAGGATGAGTTCTGTGTATTTTGTGTCAATATTCTGTGTATTTTGGGCAAACATTCTGTGTATTCTAGGTAAACGTTCTGTGTATTCTATATAATGATTATGTGTATTATAGATAATGAATTTTCTAGAGTCATTCGCGTCCGCGTCCACTAACATCTGTGTATTTTGTGTCAATATTATGTGTATTATAGGCAAACATTTTGTGTATTCTAGGCAAACGTTCTGTGTATTATAGATAATGATTATGTGTATTATAGATAACGAATTCCCTGAGTCATTCGCGTCCGCATCCACTAACACCGAAACGACGTCGTTTTACGTACGTGGTGCACATTGCTATGTGCACCGTGGTGCAGGGTATAACGATTGCTGGTTCTTGTATTAGGAACTTGAAACTAATAAAATAAGGGAAGCGTGTGAAGCACATTGTTCTAAAAGGTTTTGATATCCCTTACTAAACAACAAGGGTGTTAAAGCTATAAAACTTTTGAGATACAAGTAGATGTCAAATTAAACTTTTAGAGTGCTTTTCTAAAAAATTTACTAAGTAGTAATTCGAGGTTTTTTGTAAGTAGAAATTTTTTTCATAAACTTTACCGTTGTTTAGTTAAAAATCGTACTCTGTATATTTTAGCAACCCATGAAAATTCTATGATATATTCATTACTGCTCGAAATACACAGTGTATGGAACGGGAGGGAATCAGCTTACTCCCAAATGGAGATGGACCTTGTTCTGACAGTGATCAGGGACGAGGCAATTAACTTATCCGTGCGATCTATCGTGAGCAAAACAAAGTAGCGGACTGCCTTGCGACGATCGGGGCTCTTCAGGAAGAAGAAAGAAAAACTGTGGACCTTTGCCCAGTTGGGAGCGAGGAAGCATTCCTGGAAGATTTGGCGCGCATGTCTTGACTTCCCTGGGGTCGCCCCTCCTTTATCCAATTTTAAAAACTTGTCTTATAAACTAATGTTATCTCTTATATTTTTAATGTTATATTTTTAATGTGAGACTCTTAGCTTAACAGTTACAAATTTACAAGGACCTCAATTTAATTTCTTTCTCTATTCACCTTACCAAAATGAACTATAAGGCTTTAACATGAAAGATTGAAGTGTTTTTGTACCTCTTTTGGGAATGGAAGCGTTACATAAAATGAAACATGCCCTAATATTGACCTAGACCACTTGATCAGTGCAAATGCAACTGTGCAAGAGTGCAACAAAGACTATAGTTGCTCCGAAAACTGAAATGAAACCAAAAAATAATAGAAAGTCTGTTTACTAACAGAAAACTGTTTTCTGTTTTCTGTTTTCTAAATTTTCAGTTTTCATTCTCTGTTTTCTGTTTAGAAAACTTGTTTATTAACACTTATTTTTTCAAATTTTTTTTTAGATTAAACGGTATAAAATTAACAACAAAAAAAATTTACATTTGATATTCGAACTAAATTTATATTTGTATATAACATAAATAAAAATATATCTGAACCAATTACTTATTAAGTTCACATAAAATTTAGTTTAGATAATATTAATATTTTTTGAGCTAATATTTAAAATATGTTTGGATATATTCATTTGAATGACATGTATATAATATATAATTTTTATTTTGAATTCTAATATAGTAATATATGTGAAATTTCGATATCCGATATCCGGACCAAACTTGTAATCCGATATAACATAATTAAAAATATCCAAACCAATAATCAATTGAGTTCAATCCAAATATAAATCGTGGTATAGATTTCAATTTTTAATTTTGATAATGTGAATGATATATAATTTTAAGCATAATCAAATAAGTTATGTTTAAATAAGTAATGCAAGTAGAAAAGATAGAAGATGATGATAAGTAAAAGAAGATTATAATAAATGTAATCATAGTAATGAATAAATATGTAAGTAGATAATGTTGAGAATGTGGGTATAGTGACATATAGTCTAATAGATGATAGTTGATTCTGTTTTTAATTTAGAAAACAGTTTTTTATAGTGTTTCAGTTTTCTAGAAAATTGAAAAATTATTTCCTGTTTTCAAAATGAAAAACTGTGCTAGTAAACATGTTTTCTGTTTTCTGTTTTTCAGTTTTCCGAATTTTCAGAAAACTGGAGAAAATTTCCAGTTAGTAAACGGCCCCTAGTTTTACTCTCTGGGAATAGAAGTGGTAGTTTCATTTATAGGTTAGAAAACACTAGGTACAATAATCACAAGTTTGATAAGAAAATGAAATAATAAAATACTATGTTACAAATCCCATATAGTCACATGTCCAGCGAACTGCTCTTGGTAGCTGCAACATGCTTCAAAATCACACCATCTGGAAGTGAAGAAGGACCACCCCATGTCCATCGCATTGCTTTTCCTCGCACCTCCTATGTCATAAGATTACACCAAAATGAAACAAATTAATGGCCTAAAATATTTACTGATGATTTTGGATAAGTTGGAGATCTTACCTCTTCTTTAGACACATTAGTTTCCTCACCATTCATCTTTTCATCATCGTTTCTCAACTCATTGCCTTGAATCTCCTTCAATGACTCTAATACGTGTTCCATTGTAGGCCTCATATCCTTGTCAGATTGCAAGCATTGAAAAGCTAGCGCTGCCACTGAAGTTGTCATTCTATTGATTTCGGTATCCTTCTCATATCCCAGAGAGGAATCAATGAGTTCATCAACTGCTCCCGTTACAATCTTGTTCATTGCTAGTTTTGCCAAATAGATCTCGTGTGTATGCCTACTCATGTCCACAGCTGGCATTGAGGATACGAGTTCAATAAGAACAACCCCGAAGCTATAGACATCACTCTTATAAGTGAGCTGATAACACTCGTGATAATCTGGATCAACGTATCCAGGTGTTCCTTGAGGTGTAGTGGTGGCATGAGTGACATTAGCAGGGAAGAGTCTCGAGAGACCAAAATCTGCAACTTTAACAGAGAAATTTTTGTCGAGAAGTATGTTACTAGTCTTGACATCGCGGTGTATTATGTCTGAAGCGTGGAGATAAGCCAATGCTGCAGCAGTTTCCACTGCAATCTTCATGCGGATTGGCCATGTGAGCAGTCGATCTGCTGATCTGTTGCCATGGAGGTGATCTGCAACTGTTCCATTCGGGATATATTCGTATACAAGGAGGAATTCACGGTTATGCCTCGATGAGCATCCATATAGTCTAACCAGATTTTGGTGCTTTAACCGGTTGAGAATTGAGATTTCATTTGCAAACTGCTCCATTCTCTTGCAGCTGCGCTCATGAAGGCGTTTCACAGCAACTTCTCTTCCATCCCCAAGTATCCCTAATTTGCATTATTCCAAGAATTAGCCTAGAAAGTAGTGAATAAGAAATTGAATATCTGTTATTGTGTTACCATAGTAAACAGTGCCAAAAGCTCCATCTCCAAGTTCTTTAAAAGGATCAAAATTGCGTGTGGCTTCTTCAAGTTCAGAGTAGGAGAAGACTAGAATTCCAAAGAGCCTACTGCGGCCCCTCTCAAGGTCTGAGGTGGGATCCGAAGATGTGTTTCTCGAATAGCCGCCTTTCCTTCCATCCTTGCGTTGCCAGACAAGAAAGATAGCCATACTTACAACGATCAGTGCTAAAGCGCCTGAAACTGAAGAAAGATAGAGGAAGTGTATAAGAAGGTCTCATTTCCTCTGAAATGTAGAAAAAGTAGGATAATGCTAGCTGCTGGTAGATGTGGTAACCTTAGACATATATGGAAAAACTTACCTATGATTGGAATTGGCTTGCGCTTGCTTCTATTTCCTGCGGGGGTGTAGATCACTGTGGTGATGTTCCCTGTGGTGGTGTTACCTGTGGTGATGTTCCCTGTGGCTACAGGGAAGAGTAAATAAGCGAACATATTGTGTTAAAGACAAATTCGGTTTTATCAGTGTAAAAGAAAACAAAATTTTGATTAATGTCTAGAAAAGTGAAACAAGATTATATGCAGCCTGCTCTGTTTTTAATCTCCTATCAACAGTTAGCAGGTAGCCATAGCCATTGCAGTTACTCAAAAGCATCTTCTATGTGAATATTATTAGCTAATAATGAACACTGCAAAGTTTTAAGGTGGTTCAACGTTGATAGATGAGAAAAGTAGTTACCTTGTGCACAGTGAAATTGGTTCTTGCTGTCTTCTGTGCATTGCCCTCCTCCATGATAACATTCCTGGCAAGTTTGTGAGACTTCCATGCGCAATACAAATTGAGCAGTTAAGCTATCATTTGTTTGTTGAATAATAAATGGAGATGGATACAGGGTACAGTTAACAGTATCACATTTGAGATTATTCTCTGGCAACTGAACTTTGTAGTATAAACTAATTCCACCACTACAATTATACCTTTCATAATTGCCTACTATATCATCAGCTTGACTGTCATTGCATTTAAAATAGCTGTTCAATAAGCTTGCATCCCAATTGAAGAACGCGATAGAAGGAGAATTCTGAAAATGGATGGTGTAGTTTAAATTTGAGTAATTATGGCTGCCAAAGGGTTTCTTAAGCTTCGAGTCTCCAAGCTTGATTGCATAGTGAACCCCGAAATTCAGTACATTCTGAAGCTGATACCAATCTCCTCCCGTTCCTAACTGGACAGTTGGGGGTGTTGTATCACAATTAACTGCCACTAAACCACAATGATGCTGCGTGTGTTTAACAAAAGGGAACTCCACAAAACCCAAATTTCCACAGGAGAAATCATTGATACAATTAGATATGAGCTCAGCCTCTCCATGAACAAAGTAAAAGGCGGTCATTAAGGGAATGAGAAAGGAGAAGAAACAAGCAGGATTAAAGGGCAGAGCCATAGCAATAGCAGCTTTCTCCTTCTCTCAGACAACTAACGGAAGAATAGAAATTATAACAGCAGAAAGACTCAAAGACTTGAACCACGACCTTGACTTCAGGTCAAGTATGTTCCCCCTATTTCCACGCGAGGATGTAACCAGAGATCGAACCAAAAGAGAAGACTCACAAAATGTAATATTTTTAAACGAGTTAACTAATTTGGCCCTTGATTATAGGAAAATTATTGATTTGATCCTTGAATTAACTAAAATTTTTGACATTTTTAAAAGAATTAATATCACTTTTGATCCCACGATTTTTGAGTTTTATCAATTTTGGTGCACAACTTTAAATTTTTTCAATTTTGGTGTCTAACTTTGTTATTTTTATCAGTTTTGGTCCTTCTGGCCAAATTGACGGCAAAATGTTGCACGATTTTATATTTTAAGGGTAAAATCATCATCTCAAGTAAGTATCTTCAATATCTAAACAAAATCACTGTAAAATTATATTTTTAGGTGTTTGATCGATGCAAAAATCATATTTATCAGGTTAATGGAGATTAAAGTTAATCAATTGAGTTTGTTTTGTAATAAAATTTTCAAGAGCTCCTTTTTTTAGATTGAGTTAGTTGCACAATTCTTCTTTTATGTATATTTTCTAGAAGACATAATTATTAAATCCTATGGAAAAAAAGAATTTATTTAAAAATCTATGAATAAATAATTAATCAAGAAATAAATTCTTAAAAAAATAAACAAAAATTATGAAAAATACATAATTTTAATTACCTGTTAAAAGAATTGAAGAACTTGAGAGTTTGTGTGATAAAAAAGAATTGAAGAATCGATTGTTAAGAGAATTGAAGAACTTGAGAGTTTGTGTGATAAAAAAGAATTGAAGAATCGATTGAGTTGCGGTCTGCGATCTACGAAATTATCGAATTGGAAATTGTCGAATTTCGTTACGGTATTGCCGTATTTTATAGGGTTAAGAATTGAGAATTTTCTAATTGTTTAATTGAGATGTGGGATTATGATTTATAAAATATAATTGACGAACAAAATTGGCAATGTTTTTGGATTAGGAAATATATGTATATATATGATTTTTAAAGCAATTGTCAATTGGGCTCAATTTCATCTTCTCATAAATTGATCCAATCTTCACACATTTAGCCTAAATTTTTATAAACTATATATACATATAATTTTTTTTTTTAAATATGAGGCCCCCAGAAATTAGGGCCCTATGCAGTTGTACATGTTAGACATGCTCAGATTCGACATGATAAGTATGCAATTTTTTCCTTCCGTCTCTCATACAACTAATTGAAGAAGACAAATTATAGAAGAGGGGAACGTACAGCACAAAGACTTGAACAATGACCTTGACTTCATGTCAACTATGTTCCCTACTTCCACACGATGTGACTGCAAACAAAGAAATTTTGAATTATATATATTCAAAATTCAAAGAGTGTGGATTTACGAGTAGTCGAGTATCAAAGCAGTGGCATTCTGATTCTTTAATGGGATGTCTTGAACACTTAATTGAGAAATCTCAGAAATTCAAGTGGTTTAATCTTCAAAGAAGAGCTTGTATATATAGCTTGTTCTTCATTGAAGGGCCTCCGAGTTCAACTTTCTTCAATGGGATTTGGAGCAACATTTGGCATTATCTTTTTCAATGAGCTTTTATATTTAGGATCATTGTAACATCTACTTCGAAGCTGATTCTATGATTTTTGTTGAATGGATATATAGAAATGAGAGATCCTATTGAGTTTTGATGATTTCAAATTCTTTTGATATTATCTAATTAACAAATTAGATAATATTAAAATTATTCAAAATAATTCAAATATTTTAACATTCAAAAATATTATCCTTTAACAAAATTTCAGTGCTGACAATGAACACGTCAAATTATGCTATGGACCCGAGTCCACCGGGTCCACATTGCAATGTGGACCCTGGTCCGTGTTCACAATTTAAAAACTATGTTCACAATTTTAGAACTCTATGTTCACAATTTTAGAACTCTATGTTCACAATTTTAGAACTCTATGTTCACAAATTTAGAACTCTATATTCACAATTTTAAATCTCAATATACAAAATTACATTACTTAATATTCACAATTTTGTTATATAAATTCAAAAATTATGTTATACTATTCAGGGAAAATTGCACTTTTCCCCATATGTTATGTGCATATAACACTTTTCCCCCCTGTGTTATTAAAGTGACAGTTTTCCCCCCTCAGTTATTTTAAAAGTGGTAGTTTTGCCCCCTGTAATGTTAAATTGACATTTTTACCCTTAACTTAAATAGTATGGACGGTTACGGTTACGGTTACGATTCATAATCGAAAAAATAAAATAAAATAAAATAATTGTTGAATTTAGACTATTTTTAAATAAGAAATAAATTTTAAAAAAATAAATAAATAAGTTTTGATTGGCTGTTCAAAATCGAAATTGGAATCAAACCGTATCGATTTATCAAAATAAGTGTTTGATCATTTCCACTATATATGACTGTGGTTCAGTTCTGTTCACGGTTCAACAATTATTTAATTTTATTTTTTCGGTTCTGAATCGTAGCCAAAACCGTCCATACTATTTCAGTATGATTGTTACAGTGTTTAGTTAGGTTCGAACCGAATCGTGATCATCCATACATATAAGTAATAATTTGTTGAGAAGAAAAATAAATGAAATAATTATTTTTAAGCGTAAAAATGCCAATTTAACATTTCAGGGGGAAAAGCTGTCACTTTAATAACACAGGGGGAAAAAGTGTTATATGCACATAACATAGGGGAAAAGTGCCATTTTCCCTACTATTAAATATAGAGTTGTGAAATTGTGAATATAAAGTTTTGAAATTGTGAATATAGTTTAAAAATTATGAATTTAAATTTAAAAAATGGTAAACATAGAATTTAAAAATTATAAACATAAAGTTCTAAAATTATGAACATAAAATACTAAAATTGTGAACATAAACTTAGGTCAACTTTGTAAGGTAGACTCGGATTCATGATATAACAACCGCAATCAACACAATGCCAAAAGAGAAGACCGACAAAAAAGTATGAAAGGTCTACAAATGGGAAATCAAAGAATTCCATCTCTTTCATAGGGCCCATGAGAGAATTGAAGAAAACCAACCCAAAAAACCCGTATCACTTTTGCATTGATCATGCAAGGAGTGCTTTACCCGTCGAAGAGTCAGAGATTTGAGCACAATATGTTAGAGTATCCCTATTAGTTGTCTCTGGATTAATTTTGGAATAGTAAAAATTTGGTGGATGTTTTTATAAATGGAAAGGGAGTGATTTAGAGGAGTTCTTTCTCCTGCAAGTGTTTTTGCAGGTTTGGTGGGCCCCATTTGGGAGAGTGTCACTGTGCCTCAGGCGGGAGCGTAATTTATTTATTTGTTTTTTTTTTCTTTTTTTTTTCTTCCACCCCATTTTCTCTTTTCTAATTACACTTACAAAAACTTTTCAAAAATCACACCCAAGTTTAACTATTGAGGAAGGCCTTAGAAATCTATGTCTGGTACTAGGAAGGCAAATTATACCATGGACCAAGATTTATCTTAAATTGTGGACTCTAGTCTAAAAATGATTTTCAAATTTTGTATCTGTAGTTGACACATTGCGTACGTGCCGCGGTTAACAGTTTCTGTACTTGTAACTATCATATTATGTACCAACAATTATCAAGTTATTTGTTTATATATACAAAAATTGTCAACGTAGGTACAAAATATGTTAATTAAAATTATAGAATTTTTGTATTAGAGTTCACAATACAATATAAAACTTGGTCCATGGTATAACAATTGTATTAGGAACTTGAAACGCATAAAATAACGGAACACTTGATCACATTTTTCTGGCATGTATGTGGGGCATGTTGCCCTAAAAGTTTCTAATATCCCTTACTTTACAACAAAGGTGCCAAAGCTATGAAACTGTTGAGATACAAGTAGGCGTCAAACTTCTAAATTGCTTTTCTAAGAAATTTACTAAAGTAATAACTTGAGATTTTTTGTAAGTAGAATTTTTTTCATAAACTTTACAATAGTTTAATAAAAAATCATGTACTCTGTATGTCTTAGCAACTAATAGAAATTCTATTATATATCCATCACTGTTCGAAATACACAAAGTGTATGGAACGAGAGGGAATCAACTTACCCCCAAATGGAGCATGCCTGACCTTGTTTGGAAAGTGATCAGGGGCGAGGCAATTAACATCTCAGACTTTCTCAATGATTGCTATTATGATGTAAAAGTAGGAGTCACCCTTTTATCTCTGAATATTTAATTCGCTCATTTATTGTCTAGGTGATGTCAAGATGTTTTTCGATTTCTAGATCTAATCAACTATGTCCCCTGGTATGAGAACTCTTTTAAAGTGGGATTCTCCCTTTACTTTATAATAATTATATATAATACTAGTGTTTTATAGGTGCGATGTGCAAAAATATATGCTTAATATTAATACTCAATCTTAAAATATTTTTTTTAAAATAATAGCATATAACTTTTTTTAATTTATAGTTGTAGAATTCATATTACTCCGTATATATTTATATATTAAAAGTATTGATAATTTGAGTAATAATTAATTAATTATTGTATGATTAATATTATTAAAGTAAGAATTTTATATATTATAAATTACTAAATATAATTATGGTAACATTTAATTAAATCTAATGAAATCAAACTTATTTCTTATAATATGCATGTAGATGGTAATAATGGGAAAATTAAAATAACAGAAGTTATAACAGTAGAGATTTAGTCAAAGGTCACTTAATTGTGCTATAATATAATGCATATAGGTCAAATCACAGATTTAATCCAATCAATTAGCTAGTCTAACTTATAGCCTTATAAACTCATATTTATCTCTTATATTATGAATGTGAGACTCTTAACCGTTACAAATTTACAAGGACCTCACTTCAAATTCTTTAGCTATTCACCCTACCAAAATGAACTATCATACTTTAACGGAAAAGACTGAAGTGTCTTTGTACCTCTTTTGAGAATGGAAGCGATACATAAAAGGAAACATGGCCTAATATTGACCAAGACCACTTGGTCTGTGCAACAAAGACAATAGTTGCTCTAAAAACTGAAATGAAACAAAAACATAATAGAAAGTCTGGTTTTACTCCCGGGGAATAGAAGTGGTAATTTCATTTATAGGTTAGGAAACACTAGCTACAATAATCACAAGTTTGATAAGAAAATTAAATAAAATACTATGCTACAAATCCCATATAGTCAGAAGGCAATTGCTAGTTCAAGTGACTTCAAGAACTGCTCTTGGTAGCTGCAACATGCTTCAAAATCACACCATCTGCAAGTGAAGGACCAACCCATGTCTAGCGCATTGCTTTTCCTCGCACCTCCTATATCATAAGATTACATACACCAAAAAGAATCAAATTAATGGCCTAAAATATCACATGATTTTACAAACATTTGATAAAAACTAGCTAGATGTAGCAGATCAAAGCTACTAACCCATTAAATATTTACTGATTTTGGATAAGTTGGAGATCTTACCTCTTCTTTAGACACATTAGTTTCCTCAATATTCACCCTTTCGTCATCGTTGCTCAACTCATTGCCTTGAATCTCCTTTAGTGACTCCAAAACATGTTCCATTGTAGGCCTCATATCCTTGTCAGGTTGCAAGCATTGAAAAGCTAGCGCTGCCACTGAAGTTGTCATTCTATTGATTTCAGTATCCTTCTCATATCCCAGAGAGGAATCAATGAGTTCACCAAATGCTCTTGTTACAATCTTGTTCATTGCTAGTTTTGCCAAATGGATCTCGTCAGCATGCCTACGCATGTCCAGAGCAGGCATTGATGATACAAGTTCGATGAGAACAACCCCAAAGCTATAAACATCACTCTTATAAGTGAGCTGATAACACTCGTGATAATCTGGATCAACGTATCCAGGTGTTCCTTGAGGTGTAGTGGTGGCATGAGTGACATCAGCTGGGAAGAGTCTCGAGAGCCCAAAATCTGCAACTCTAACACAGAAATTGTTGTCAAGAATTATGTTACTAGTCTTCACATCGCGGTGTATTATGCCTGAAGCGTGGAGATAAGCCAATGCTGCAGCAGTTTCCACTGCAATCTTCATGCGGATTGGCCATGTGAGCAGTCGATCTGCTGATCTGTTGCCATGGAGGTGATCTGCAACTGTTCCATTCGGGATATATTCATATACAAGGAGGAATTCACGGTTATGCCTTGATGAGCATCCATATAGTCTAACCAGATTTTGGTGCTTTAACCGGTTGAGAATTGAGATTTCATTTGCAAACTGCTCCATTCTCTTGCAGCTGCGCTCATGAAGGCGTTTCACAGCAACTTCTCTTCCACCCCCAAGTATTCCTAATTTGCATTATTCCAAGAATTAGCCTAGAAAGTAGTGAATCTAATGGCAGAAGAAATTGAATATCTGTTGTTCTCTTACCATAGTAAACAGTGCCAAAAGCTCCATCTCCAAGTTCTTTAGAAGGATGAAAATTGCGTGTGGCTTCTTCAAGTTCAGAGTAGGAGAAGACTAGAATTCCAAAGAGCCTACTGCGGCCCCTCTCAAGGTCTGAGGTTGGACCTGAAGATGTATTTCTCAAGTAGCCTTTCCTTCCTTCCTTGCATTGCCAGACAAGAACGATAGCCATACTTACAACGATCAGTGCTAAAGCGCCTGAAACTGAAGAAAGATAGAGGAAGTGTATATGATGGTCTAATTTCCTCTGAAATGTAGAAAAAGTAGGATAATGCTAGCTGCTGGTAGATGTGGTAACCTTAGACATACATGGAAAAACTTACCTATGATTGGAATTGGCTTGCGCTTGCTCGTATTTCCTGTGGGGGTGTTCCATGTAGTGATGTTCCCTGTAGTGGTTTTCCCAGTGGTGCTGTTCCCTGTGGTTGTGTTCCCTGTGGTTACTGTAAAGAGTAAATATGTGAACATATAACGTTAAAGATAAATTCCCTTTTATCATAATGTAAAAGAAAACAAAATTTTGAATAATGTGTAGAAAATTGAAGCAAAATTATATGTTGCCATGTTTTTCATCTCCTATCAACGGTTAGCAGGTAGCCATAGCCATTGCAGTTAATCAAAAGCATCTTCAATTCTATGTGAATATAATGAACAGTGCAAAGTTTTAAGGTGGTTCAATGCTGAGGAGAAGAGTGGATACCTTGTGCACAGAGAAAATCGTTCTTACTGTCTTCTGTGCATTGCCCTCCTCCTTTGTAACACTCCTGGCAAGTTTTTGAGACTTCCAAGCGCAATCCAAATTGAGCAGTTAAGCCATCATTTGTTTGTTGAATAATAAATGGAGATGGATACAGGGTTCAGTTAACAGCATCACATTTTGGATTATTCTCTGGCAAGTGACGTTTGTAGTACAAACTAATTCCATCAGAACAGTTATACCCTTCATAATTGCCTATATCATCAGCTTGACTGTCATTGCATTTAAAAAAGAAGTTGTTCAATATGCTTGCATCCAAACTGAGGAATGTGATAGAAGGAGAATTCTGAAAGTGGATGGTGTAATTTAAATTTGAGTAATTATGGCTGCCAAAGGGTTTCTGAAGCTTCGAGTCTCCAAGGTAGATCGAATAGTCAGCCCCGAAAGGCTGAAATAAAAGCTTAAGCTGATACCAATCTCCTCCCATTCCCAACTGGACAATTGGGGGTGTAGTATCACAGTTAACTGCCACTAAACCACAATGAGGCTGAGTGTGTTTAGCAAAAGGGAACCCCACAAAACCCAAATCTCCACAGGAGAATTCCTTGGTACAATTAGATAGGAGCTTAGCCTCTCCATGAACAAAGTAAAAGGCGGTTATTAAGGGAATGAGAAAGGAGAAGAAACAAACAGGATTAAAGGGCAGAGCCATAGCAATAGCAGCTTTCTTCTTCTCTCAGACAACTAACGGAAGAATAGAAATTATAGAAGAGGATAACAACTGAAAGACTCAAAGACTAGAACGATGACGTTGACTTGGGTCAAGTATGTTCCCCCTATTTCCACGCCAGGATGTAACCAGAGATCGAGCCAAAAGAGAAGACTGACACAAAACTATGAAGCCTCTGCAAATGGAAATCAATGAATTATTCCATATCTCTTTCATAGGGCCCATGCAAGAATTGATGAAGAAAACCAACCCAAAAAACACTTACCCTATCACTTTTGCATTGATCTGCATGCCAGATTGCCAGGAGTGCTTTACCCGTGAAAGAGTCAGAGATTTGAGCCCAATATGTTAGGAATCAATAAGGACCGGGGTCTATCATGTAAAGTGGCCCCGTCATAATTTAAATATGGAATGTATGTAAATTGTGAACACTTAGTTGTGAACATTCAGTATATAAATTGTGAACATTTAATATGTAAATTGTGTATCTTTAGACTCGGGTTCACAAAATAATTTGTTGTTAGGAATCTGGGTCTTATTGTATTCGGAACTTGAAACTCATAAAATAAAGGAGCACTTGATCATATTCTTCGGGCTTGTGAAACACGTTGTCCTAACAACATGGTTCGCGAAATGAATTTTAAGTGAATATTAATAGTATTTCATAGGAAATAGAATAAGCAAGTAGATTTTGAGATACAAGTAGATTTCAAACTTTTAGGTTGATTTTCTAAGAAATTTACCAAAGTAGTAATTTCGAGATTTTTTGTAAGTATAAATTTTTTCATAAACTCTGCAGTAGTTTAGTAAAAATCGTGTACTATTTATATCTTAGTTGTTAGGAACCCTCATGTTGAGATTTTGATAATACCAAATAATAGGAGTTTAGACCCCTCATTTCCTCTCAAATATTGTCTCTAGTATAGAATGAACATATGGACGAGTTATTGTATTATTGTAGGACTCGTGCTCTCCAGTTCGATGTAATTAGATTCTTGAATGTCCAAATGTCTAAGGACAAGAAATGGAAACTGAAGATAGAAGACTTAAAGAAGACCTGGAGGCCGAAGACATGAAGC
The DNA here is from genome assembly GCF_003576645.1 of Ipomoea triloba. Lineage (NCBI taxonomy): Eukaryota > Viridiplantae > Streptophyta > Magnoliopsida > Solanales > Convolvulaceae > Ipomoea > Ipomoea triloba. Next base: position 5,731,279 of record NC_044922.1, on the reverse strand, counting down.
AAGACTAAGAGGTATGAAGAGGCCGAATCATGGAAGGGCCCACCTCTTGATGATTATCAAGACCGAATGATAAAGAAATATCATTCGAGGAGTTGTTGAACAAATGATAAAGTAAATCATTTGTTATTGAGCATTAAGGCACGAATCATTCATGACTCATGTGGACAAGTCAGAAAACATTCTTAGTGCGATAGACATTTCGAAACCTTAAAAATTGTGGGTGATCACCTTGGACAAATAAGTCCTAGGAACATATCCCAAAGTCAAACATTCATTAAAAGTCATGTCCTTTTGTGTAAGACTAAAAGACAAATTGTCTGCAAAAATTAAGGTCCAAACGACTATAAAGTACTGAGACCCACATAGGTTCAATACTCAGCGATTATTACACACTGGACAAAAGGCGTTTTAAATTTGTCTTCCCTCCAACGGGACAATACCCTCTTCTTGTTCAGATGGTAGTGCTGGTCTTTTGTGAAAAATCATACAAGCTATCAAGTTAAAAGTTCAAGCGATCTAGAAAATGAGAGAAAAGCGTTAAAGTTCTATCTAGCTTTAAAAAGAAATCTTGTGCTGCTTCACTGCCCACTCAAGCTCATTCAATCCAAGACTTCAAGTTGGAGGAAAGAAGAAACAAATCTTTACCAACCAACTCTGCTTGGAGAAAAGTAGAAAGAAGCGAAGTAGACTTGCAAAGTTGAAAAACCTGAAGAAGTGTGTTGTCCGGTTTTGTAATCAAGGAAGCATACTTGGAGGATTATTGTACTAAAAGGGAATATTAGTACAACCCTTCACAAATTGTGAAGAAGATTGAAGTAGTCTTCGTTAATAGTCGAACCACTATAAAAATATCATTTTCTATTATTTTTATTTACGCACTTTTTTCAATATCGTACTGCATCTCTCGACCAAGCCAAATCATTTTTAAGTTATACACAATTTTTGCAAAGTTAATATAAAATTTTGAAACATATTATTTCCTCTACAAACTTACTCTGACCAAGTTTTATTCTCTAGATAAAAAAAACTTGCGTTGAAAATTTCAAAAACCCCAGTGAGTCTATTCACCCCCCTCATCCCAACCCCCTCTAGACTCACTTAGCTACCCACCAGGACCAACATTAGGAAATGACGAAATTCCTATTATATACCCATCACTGTTCGGATTACACGAAGTCTATGGAATGGGAGGGAATCAACTTACCCCTAAATGGAGAATGTCTGACCTTGTTTGATCAGTGATTAGGGACGAGGCAATTAACATCCCAAGCTTTCTCAAGGATTGCTATTATGATGTTAAGGTAAGAGTTATTCTTTTACCTTTGAATATTTGATTTGCTCTTTTATTGTCTAGGTGATGCCAAGGCCTAAGAGGTTTTCAGTTTCCTTTCTCCTCTTTCTCTCTTCTTTCGGTCTTCTTCCGTCTTCTTCATTTCATCCGGCGGGCGCCGCCTCCACTTGTTCGGCAGAGGCGAGGTAGCAGACCTCGCTATATCCCCTTCACCTTCATCACCTGCCGTCTCCCTTCGCCATCGACCCTCTTTCCCCACCGCCGTCCACCATTTCTCATCCTCCCACTACCACCGTAGCCTTCTTTCTTTCCCCTCCTCTTGCACTATCTTAGGCACAACTCAAATAATCCATCTAATAAGAAATCTTTTCGCCTTCCACCGCATCTCTGACCATTTCCATAGCCAAGCTTGCACACTTTGAACATTTCAAGGTGTTAGTAAGTGGCGTATTGGAAAGAGATATTTTGGCTTTTCTTGACATTGAAAAGGGAGCTTTGTTGGGAGTGGTGTATTATGGATTTGGATTTTGTGTACATATCTTTTGTTTTGTCTACTGTTTGCATTTTGTTTCCTTCTGCATTTATTTGCAGTGTTTTTATCTCGTTTCTTTGACGCGCTTTTCCCTCTCGTTCTATTGACGAGGTTTGTATGGAAAACAAAAAAGATAAAAATGGTAATGGCTTATGTGAATCTCATCCTGGGCGAAGTAGATCACAATGAAAAAATGCCTATGATATGCAGTTCAGTTCGGTTGATAGGTTGCCCACTGATGAATTGGTCAAAGACACAAGATTGGGTGTGTATCTTCAACTGAGAATATTGTCAATGGACGTCAGTATGAAGACGAAGACTCAGGTGGTGTGCAAGACTTTCCTTTTTGGCTTGCCTACATTTGGCCTGATCATCAAACACTTGATAGAAGCCTTAAGTTCTTTTAAGTATCACAATTTCCAATTTGTAACACAGTCTGCAGATCAATTTTTTATTAGCCTAGTTAGAAAACTTGTTTCTATGTCATATTGTATAGAATGACTTTTCATTCCATTGAACCTTGTTGTAAACATTTCTAATGATTATTAATGCAGTTTTACCTTTCAAAAAAAAAGGAATACTAAATGGCATATAGTTCCATGGACAATGGTTCGCACATTTGTGTGGACCATAAATAAAAAGTACATTATTTATGTTATTGTGTACATAAAGTATGTCATTTGTATATTACATTCATAGTTCACATAGCGGTGTGGACCATGATCCACACAATAATAATTTGTTGTCTAATCATATGTTATATCTTATATATTGAATATGATACTCTTAAAAGTTACAAATTTACAAGGACCTTACTTCAATTTCTTTAGCTATTCATCCTGCCAAAATGAACTACCAGACTAATAGGAAAGATGCAGTCGTTATACCGTGGACCGTGGTCACTAATATTACAAGTCATCTCAAAAGATAGTGCCTTACATTTGTTTTTATATTATTGAATGAAAATATAGTTATATCGAAATTTAACTGTAGTTGTGTTGAAATGTAACTGCAGTGTATATGAACTGACACTGAATAACAGTTTCACATTTGTGTTTTTTGTATTATCGAATGAAACTGTAGTTATATCAAAATGTAACTACAGTTGTGTTGAAATGTAACTACAGTTGTGTTGAAATGTAACTGCTGTTGTGTTGATGCGCGGTCCACGATATAATTTGCCGGAAAGATGGAAGTGTTTTAGTACCTCTTTTGAGAATGGAAGCGTTACATAAAAAGGAAACATGGCCTAATATTGACCAAGACCACTTTGTCAGTGCAACAAAGACAATAGTTGCTCCGAAAACTGAAATTAAACATAATACAAAGTCTGGTTTTACTCCCTGAGAATAGAAATGGTAATTTCATTTATAGGTTAGGAATCACTAGGTACAATAATCACAAGTTTGATAAGAAAATGAAATAAAATACTATATTACAAATCCCATATTGTCAAAAGGCAATTGCCAGTTCCAGTAACTTCAAGAACTGCTCTTAGTAGCTGCAACATGCTTCAAAATCACACCATCTGCGAGTGAAGGACCACCCCATGTCCACCGCATTGCTTTTCCTCGCACCTCCTATATCATAAGATTACAAACACCAAAAAGAAACAAATTAATGGCCTAAAATATCACATGATTTTACAAGCATTTCATAAAAAGCACAGCTCTATTAGTTCATTTACTAGCTAGATGTAGCAGATCAGAGCTACTAACCCATTAAATATTTACTGATTTTGGATAAGTTGGAGATCTTACCTCTTCTTTAGACACATTAGTTTCCTCAATATTCACCCTTTCGTCATCGTTGCTCAACTCATTGCCTTGAATCTCCTTCAATGACTCAAATACATGTTCCATTGTCAGCCTCATATCCTTGTCAGGTTGCAAGCATTGAAAAGCTAGCTCTGCTACTGATGTGGTCATTCTATTGATTTCAGTATCATTCTCATATCCCAGAGAGGAATCAATGAGTTCATCAAATGCTCCTGTTACAATCTTGCTCATTGCTAGTTTTGCCAAATGGATTTCATCTGTATGCCTACGCATGTCCAGAGCAGGCATTGATGATACGAGTTCGATAAGAACAACCCCAAAGCTGTAAACATCACTCTTATAAGTTAGCTGATAACACTCGTGATAATCTGGATCAACGTATCCAGGTGTTCCTTGAGGTGTAGTGCTGGCATGAGTGACATTAGCAGGGAAGAGTCTCGAGAGCCCAAAATCTGCAACTTTAACACAGAAATTATTGTCAAGAAGTATGTTACTAGTCTTCACATCGCGGTGTATAATGTCTGAAGCATGGAGATAAACCAATGCTGCAGCAGTTTCCACTGCAATCTTCATGCGGATTGGCCATGTGAGCAGTCGATCTGCTGCTCTTTTTCCATGCAGGTGATCTGCAATTGTTCCATTTGGAATGTATTCATACACAAAGAGGAGCTCACGGCTATGCCTAGTCGAGCACCCATATAGTGTAACAAGATTTTGGTGCTTCAACCGGGTGAGAATTGAGATTTCATTTGCAAACTGCTCCATTCTCTTGCAGTTGCGCTCATGAAGGCGCTTCACAGCAACTTCTCTTCCATCCCCAAGTATCCCTAATTTGCATTGCATTATTCCAAGAATTAGCCTAGAAATTAAAGTAGTGAATGAGATATTGAATATCTGTTATTGTGTTACCATAGTAAACAGTGCCAAAAGCTCCATCTCCAAGTTCTTTAGAAGGATCAAAATTGCTTGTGGCTTCTTCAAGCTCAGAGTAGGAGAAGATTAGAATCCCAAAGAGCCTGCTGCGGCCCCTCTCAAGGTCTGAGGTGGGATCCGAAGATGTATTTCTCGAATAGCCGCCTTTCCTTCCTTCCTTGCGTTGCCAGACAAGAAAGATAGCCATACTTACAACGATCAGTGCTAAAGTGCCTGAAACTGAAGAGAGGAGGTCTCATTTCCTCTGAAATGTAGAAAAAAGCAGGATAATGCTGCTGGTAGATGTGGTAACCTTAGACATATATGGAAAGACATACCTATGATTAGAATTGGCTTGCGCTTGCTCGTATTTCCTGTGGGGGTGTTCCCTGTGGTTACAGTAAAGAGTAAATAAGCAAATATATATAATGTTAAAAGATAAATTCCCTTAGCTTTTATCACAGTGTAAAAGGAAACAAATTTTTGATTAATGTTTAGAAAAGTGAAACAAAATTATATGCTGCCATCCATGTTTTTCATCTTGTTGTAATAATAATTATAATAATATATTATTATTAATATAAACCAAGTGGATGTAATGCCTGAAAACATGGTAGTATGGAGCGGATAATTATATCCCCTAAAACATGGAATGTTTTATGGGATGTGGGGTAGGAAAAAGCACAAAACATGGATTAGTGGTTGTTGATTATGACATAATGTTTTGTCATCTTTGTTTGCTATGTTTATATATGTTGTAGTAATGCGGTAGGAATTGTAATGGAGTGAAGAAATAAAAGCAAAGCAAAATTCATAAAAGTTTCCTAGCTATATTTCTTCGTCCTTTCCCCTCTTTCTCTCAATTAAATACATAGATATATTTGATTAAATATATCTAACATTTGGTATCAGAGCCTATCAACCTTCCAACCCTGAGATATTTTTTCTAGTGAAATATGGCCAATAATTTCAATATTGTATGGTCGGGTCCTAAATTAGATGGGAAACTCGATTACAATTATTGACAAATTATGATGACCACACATTTGAAAGCTCAAAATCTTTGGAGCTATGTTGATCCCGGTCTACCAGAAGGAGCTGATGCAGCTGCTGTACGGCGAGATCAATTGGCGTTGGGACAAATTCATCAAGGTGTCCATTACTCCATTTTTGGGCAGCTAGCTCGTGCTAAAACAGCAAAACAAGCTTGGGACATCTTGAAGGTGTCAAACAAAGGAGTTGACCGGTCACAGAAGTCTAAGCTGCAAACGTTGAGAAGGTTGTATGATCGTTGTGAGATGGCCTCTACAGAAACCGTAGATATGTATTTCTCTCGTCTTATTGATCTTGTAAATAAGATGAGGTTATACGGAGACACAATTGAGGATGGTGCAGTGGTTGAAAAAGTTCTACGAACGATGCCGATGAAATATGACCATGTGGTGGCTTCAATAACAGAGTCACACGATACCGATGACTTGTCAATTGCCGAGTTAAAAGGTATGATCGAAAGTCATATTGAAAGGATTGCGTCAAAATCGGAACCACTAGCAGAAGAAGCTTTGAAGAGCCAAGTCACCTTTAATATGACTAGCTCTAATCAAAGAGGTGAAGGAGTTGGTAGAGGTCGTGGAAGAGGTAGAGGAGGTTTTAGAGGAAGAGGACGTGGTAACTCAAATCAAGGAAGGGGACGAGGTAACTTCAATCAAGGAAGAGGTGGAGGTAATAATACCAAGCAAGGTAAATTTCCATTTAATTACTACAATTGCGGCAAATATGGACACAAAATTGCAGATTGCTGGTATAAAGAGGATGGTCATGAAAATCAAGCAAATGTTGCTGAAAAATCTGGTGAGAGTTCTACTGAATCTGAAACCTTATTTTTGGTCAGTAACAGTTTGTCTGCAGATGAAAACATATGGTTCTTGGATACTGGATGTAGTAACCATATGTGTGGAAAGAAAGAATTGTTTTCAGAGTTGGATGAATCAATACGATCTGAGGTGACATTTGGAAATAAGTCAAAAGTGCCAATTTTGGGAAAAGGTAAAATCTCTATTCAATTGAAGGATGGTACTCACAATTTTATATCCGATGTTTTCTATGTTCCTGCATTACACCAAAATTTGTTGAGTATGGGACAGTTGTCAGAAAAGGGATATAAAATAAATATCACTGGAGGGTGTTGTACCATTGTTGATGCCAAGGGAGTTTTGATTGCAAAGGTAAATATGTCTCAAAATCGACTATTTCCTTTAAAAATCAACCATGCACTTCTTACTTGCTTTAATTCTGAGATCCGTGATGATAATTGGTTGTGGCATATGCGGTTTGGGCATTTTCATTTCACCGGATTAAATTATTTAGCAAGAAAGAAACTTGTTTCAGATTTGTCGATTATTAATGTTCCTGACAAAATTTGTGAAAGTTGTTTGATTGGGAAGAAGCATAGAGAAACTTTTCCTGTACTCAGCATAGACAAAGCAGTTGGAGATTGTTCACTCAGATCTGTGTTCAGTGGAAGTTCCTTCAAATGGAGGTTGTAAGTACTTTATTACCTTCATTGATGATTTCAGTAGAAAAGTATGGGTTTATTTTCTGAAACAGAAGTCAGATGCATGTGATGTTTTTCAACAATTTAAGGTTTTTGTTGAAAAACAAAGTGGTTATAAGATTAAAATTTTGAGAACTGATAGAGGTACAGAATATACTGCATGTGATGAATTTTTAAAGAAAAATGGTATTCAGCATCAAATGACAGCTAGGTACACTCCACAACAAAACGGAGTGGCTGAGAGGAAGAATAGGTCTATCATGGACATGGTAAGATGCATGATGAAATCTAAAAATCTGCCTAAACCTTTTTGGGCAGAAGCTGTTGCTTGTGCTGTTCATGTGTTGAATAGGTGTCCAACTAAAAGTGTTCGTGATAAGACACCTGAGGAAGCTTGGAGTGGGAGTAAACCATCTATCAGACATCTCAAGGTTTTTGGATGTTTGGCATATGCACATGTGCCAGATCAGTTGAGAAAGAAGTTGGATGACAAAGGTGAGAAGTGTATTTTTATTGGTTATAGTGACACTTCAAAGGCTTATAAATTGTATAATCCTGAAACTCAAAAGGTTGTTATAAGTCGTGATGTCACTTTTGATGAATATGGTGCATGGGATTGGTCAACTAAAGAAGAAAGGTCAATTGTTCCCATTATTCCTGATAATGAGCACTTGGTTTCAGACAATGCTCAGTCTTCTTNATGCCGATGAAATATGACCATGTGGTGGCTTCAATAACAGAGTCACACGATACCGATGACTTGTCAATTGCCGAGTTAAAAGGTATGATCGAAAGTCATATTGAAAGGATTGCGTCAAAATCGGAACCACTAGCAGAAGAAGCTTTGAAGAGCCAAGTCACCTTTAATATGACTAGCTCTAATCAAAGAGGTGAAGGAGTTGGTAGAGGTCGTGGAAGAGGTAGAGGAGGTTTTAGAGGAAGAGGACGTGGTAACTCAAATCAAGGAAGGGGACGAGGTAACTTCAATCAAGGAAGAGGTGGAGGTAATAATACCAAGCAAGGTAAATTTCCATTTAATTACTACAATTGCGGCAAATATGGACACAAAATTGCAGATTGCTGGTATAAAGAGGATGGTCATGAAAATCAAGCAAATGTTGCTGAAAAATCTGGTGAGAGTTCTACTGAATCTGAAACCTTATTTTTGGTCAGTAACAGTTTGTCTGCAGATGAAAACATATGGTTCTTGGATACTGGATGTAGTAACCATATGTGTGGAAAGAAAGAATTGTTTTCAGAGTTGGATGAATCAATACGATCTGAGGTGACATTTGGAAATAAGTCAAAAGTGCCAATTTTGGGAAAAGGTAAAATCTCTATTCAATTGAAGGATGGTACTCACAATTTTATATCCGATGTTTTCTATGTTCCTGCATTACACCAAAATTTGTTGAGTATGGGACAGTTGTCAGAAAAGGGATATAAAATAAATATCACTGGAGGGTGTTGTACCATTGTTGATGCCAAGGGAGTTTTGATTGCAAAGGTAAATATGTCTCAAAATCGACTATTTCCTTTAAAAATCAACCATGCACTTCTTACTTGCTTTAATTCTGAGATCCGTGATGATAATTGGTTGTGGCATATGCGGTTTGGGCATTTTCATTTCACCGGATTAAATTATTTAGCAAGAAAGAAACTTGTTTCAGATTTGTCGATTATTAATGTTCCTGACAAAATTTGTGAAAGTTGTTTGATTGGGAAGAAGCATAGAGAAACTTTTCCTGTACTCAGCATAGACAAAGCAGTTGGAGATTGTTCACTCAGATCTGTGTTCAGTGGAAGTTCCTTCAAATGGAGGTTGTAAGTACTTTATTACCTTCATTGATGATTTCAGTAGAAAAGTATGGGTTTATTTTCTGAAACAGAAGTCAGATGCATGTGATGTTTTTCAACAATTTAAGGTTTTTGTTGAAAAACAAAGTGGTTATAAGATTAAAATTTTGAGAACTGATAGAGGTACAGAATATACTGCATGTGATGAATTTTTAAAGAAAAATGGTATTCAGCATCAAATGACAGCTAGGTACACTCCACAACAAAACGGAGTGGCTGAGAGGAAGAATAGGTCTATCATGGACATGGTAAGATGCATGATGAAATCTAAAAATCTGCCTAAACCTTTTTGGGCAGAAGCTGTTGCTTGTGCTGTTCATGTGTTGAATAGGTGTCCAACTAAAAGTGTTCGTGATAAGACACCTGAGGAAGCTTGGAGTGGGAGTAAACCATCTATCAGACATCTCAAGGTTTTTGGATGTTTGGCATATGCACATGTGCCAGATCAGTTGAGAAAGAAGTTGGATGACAAAGGTGAGAAGTGTATTTTTATTGGTTATAGTGACACTTCAAAGGCTTATAAATTGTATAATCCTGAAACTCAAAAGGTTGTTATAAGTCGTGATGTCACTTTTGATGAATATGGTGCATGGGATTGGTCAACTAAAGAAGAAAGGTCAATTGTTCCCATTATTCCTGATAATGAGCACTTGGTTTCAGACATTGTTCCCATTATTCCTGATAATGAGCACTTGGTTTCAGACAATGCTCAGTTTATTCCTGATAATGAGCACTTGGTTTCAGACAATGCTCAGTCTTCTCCTGATAATGAGCACTTGGTTTCAGACAATGCTCAGTCTTCTTTACAGCCAGAGTCATCAGTTCGGAGATCTCAACGCGAGCGTCACTTACCAGCTTGTTTGGAAGATTATGTTTTGGGTAATGATAATGACTTGACTGATGAAGAGATTGTTCAGTTTGCTCTCTTTGCAGATTGTGACCCTATATCATTTGAGGAGGCTGCTACAGAAACTCATTGGCTTAAAGCAATGGATGAGGAGATTTGTGCCATTGAGAATGGTACTTGGGAGTTAACAGATTTACCTCCCGAAAAGAAGCCAATTGGAGTAAAGTGGGTTTATAAAACCAAATACAAGTCAAATGGTGAGGTTGATCGTTTTAAGGCACGGTTGGTAGCAAAGGGTTACAAACAAAAACCAGGTATTGATTATTTTGAGGTTTTTGCTCCAGTAAGTAGACTTGATACTGTGCGAATGCTTATTTCTCTTGCTGCTCAAAATGATTGGAAATTGTTTCAAATGGATGTCAAGTCTGCTTTTCTGAATGGTTTTCTTGAAGAGGAAATATATGTTGAGCAACCTGCAGGGTATGTGAAGAAAGGGGAAGAAAATAAGGTTTACAAGTTGAGAAAAGCTTTGTATGGTTTAAAACAGGCACCCAGAGCATGGTATGGTTGCATTGATTCTTATTTTGTTGAGAATGGTTTTATGAGATGTCCTTATGAGCATACCCTATATGTCAAATACACAGATTCTGGAAATATTGTTATAATCTGTCTGTATGTTGATGATTTGATTTTTACTGGAAACAATTTGAAACTAATCTCAGAATTCAGGGAGGCACTCATTAAGAAATTTGAAATGACTGATATGGGCTTTATGTGTTACTTTCTTGGTCTTGAAGTTGTTCAGATGAATGGTGGAATCTTTATTTCACAGAAGAAATATGCTGCTGATATTTTGAGAAAGATCAAAATGGAAAACTCCAAACCAGTTTCAACTCCAGTAGCTGAAAAGTTGAAGATGTCCAAAGATGAGTGTGGTAAGAATGTGAATGTTACAGCCTATAAAAGTCTAATTGGGAGTTTGAGGTATTTGGTAGCTACAAGGCCAGATATTTCTTTTGGAGTTGGAATACTCAGTAGATTCATGGAGGAACCAAAAGAATCACATTGGGTTGCAGCAAAGCGAATTCTGAGATATGTCAAAGGTACGAGTAATGATGAAATTTTTTACTCTACTAATGATGCTGTGAAACTTGTTGGATATACAGACAGTGATTGGGCTGGAGATGTTGAGACAAGAAAAAGCACGTCGGGATATGCCTTCTATCTTGGTTCTGCTATATTTTCCTGGTTTTCAAAGAAGCAGCAGATTGTAGCACTTTCAACCGCAGAAGCAGAATACATTGCAGCAGCAAACTGTGCTACTCAAGCAATTTGGCTCAGAAGAATTTTGGAGTTTTTGCAACAAAAGCAGGAGGCACCTACAACAATTTTTTGTGACAACAAGTCTGTCATTTCGTTGTCAAAAAATCCTGTTTTTCATGGTCGCAGCAAACACATTGATATCAAATATCACAAAATCAGAGAGTTGGTTGCTGCAAAACAAATCAACATTGAGTACTGTGCAAGTGAATGTCAAGTTGCTGATATTTTTACAAAGCCATTGAAGACAGAGACATTTCTCCAACTGAAGAAGGAAATTGGGATGACGAATATATCCAACTTGGTTTAAGGGGGGCAATGTTGTAATAATAATTATAATAATATATTATTATTAATATAAACCAAGTGGATGTAATGCCTGAAAACATGGTAGTATGGAGCGGATAATTATATCCCCTAAAACATGGAATGTTTTATGGGATGTGGGGTAGGAAAAAGCACAAAACATGGATTAGTGGTTGTTGATTATGACATAATGTTTTGTCATCTTTGTTTGCTATGTTTATATATGTTGTAGTAATGCGGTAGGAATTGTAATGGAGTGAAGAAATAAAAGCAAAGCAAAATTCATAAAAGTTTCCTAGCTATATTCCTTCATCCTTTCCCCTCTTTCTCTCAATTAAATACATAGATATATTTGATTAAATATATCTAACACATCTCCTATCAACAGTTAGCAGGTAGCCATAGCCATTGCAGTTAATCAAAAGCATCTTCTATGTGAATATTATTACCTAAGTGGTTACCTTATCACAAGGAGAAGAGTGGTTACCTTGTGCACAGTGAAAATTGTTCTTGCTGTCTTCTGTGCATTGCCCTCCTCCTTTGTAACAGTGATGGCATGTTTTTGAGACTTGCATGTGCAATCCAAATTCAGCAGTTAAGCGATTATTTGTTTGTCGAATAATAAATGGAGATGGATACAGGGTACAGTTAACAGCATCACATTTGAGATTATTCTCTGGCAACTGACGTTTGTAGTACAAACTAATTCCATCACTACAATTATACCTCTCATAATTGCCTATATCATCAGCTTCACTGTCATTGCATTTCAATAAGGTGTTCAATATGCTTGCATCCAAATTGAGGAATGTGAAAGAAGGAGAATTCTGAAAATGGATGGTGTAGTTTAAATTTGAGTAATTATGGCTCACAAAGTGTTTCTGAAGCTTCGAGTTTCCAAGGCTGATCATATAGTCAGCCTCGAAAGGAAATACACGCAGAAGCTGATACCAATCTCCTCCCGTTCCCAACTGGACATTTGGGGGTGTAGTATCACAATTAACTGCCACTAAACCACAATGAGGCTGGGTGTGTTTAGCAAAAGGGAACCCCACAAAACCCAAATCTCCACAGGAGAATTCCTTGGTACAATTAGATAGGAGCTTAGCCTCTCCATGAACAAAGTAAAAGGCGGTCATTAAGGGAATGAGAAAGGAGAAGAAACAAGCAGGATTAAAGGGCAGAGCCATAGCAATAGCAGCTTTCTTCCTCTCTCAGACAACTAACGGAAGAATAGAAATTATAGAAAAGGATAACAGCAGAAAGACTCGACTTGAACGACGACCTTGACTTCAGGTCAACTATGTTCCCCCTATTTCCACGCGAAGTAACCAGAGAGCCAAAAGAGAAGACTGACACAAAACTATGAAGCCTCTGCATATGGAAATCAATGAATTCCATATCTCTTTCATAGGGCCCATGCAAGTAGAAAACTAACCCAAAAAACACCCCAGCGACTTTTGACTAATCAATGGATGTTAGAGATGCTTTAAGGTGACAAGTGAACAAGTTAGTAACCATAACCAATGCCTCTACTTCTTTCATAGCTTACTAAATTAAAGCTTTAAAAACAATATTGAAGTATGTTTTTAGTTAGTGGAGCCCAATGCAAAGTTGTAAGTCCAATCCACGAGAGCATTTGGAACACCAAAGATGACACGTCCATTTTACTGGCCGCTCCCGCTAGAAGTCAAACTGGTAACTTTAAGTTAACAATCTGACCAACTTAATTAGGGTACGATTGTCCCCATTATTTTTTTAAACATTTGTAACTTTTCATAATTACCATTTTCTGTGGAAGAAAAACTAAAATTGACATGATTTATAGATGCATAGAATAAAATATCCTGGTATAGACAATAGAGTTTACACTCCACATGTTATGCACGGTATATTGACTAAATTTATACATTACAATATATTATTTTATTTGCAAGGAATGCTATTTTACTTTGCATATTATTCTATATCGATTACACTTCCTTTCAAACCATTCTTTGTAAGGCTAAAATACATCAATGAAACTAGGTTGCAATATTGAAACATGAAAAGCATGCATCCAAGAATCAACCACTATGTAATAAACACAGAGGATGAGTGTTGCTCCTCTAATCTCGTGGGAGAATAGAGGTAAGGTTTTGGAGGGATTTGTAAATATTCTAGTTTACCTTCTAACATTTCCACTACTCTTGAAATTGATGGTCTTGTGGATGGATCAGTTTGTATGCACCACAAACTAGCTATTAACATCTTTCTTGCACACTCATTCTCTTCTTCATTCATTACTCCAATCAATCCAAGCTCATCATCTAACACAAACCTTGTGTAAATCCAATGTGGAAAGTATATTTTACTATTGCAACTAACTCCAATATCCACATTCTTTCTTCCTCCAACCATCTCGAGAACCATCATTCCATAACTGTAGACATCTGACTTGTGAGAAACTCCTCCAATATTTTTGCAAACAACTTCTGGAGCAATGTATCCAATGGTTCCCCGTGCACCAAGAACTGACACAATGCTCTCCTTTCTTGTGCATAACTTTGCAAGACCAAAATCTGAAATTTTGGGAGAAAAGTCTTCATCTAGAAGAATATTATGGGGCTTTATATCCAAGTGTAAAATTCGAGTGTTGCAACCACTATGCAAGTACTCTAACCCTCGAGCTATACCTATTGAAATTTTATATAACATGCTCCATTCCAATTGACGACCCGTCAGAGATTTATTGTCATAAATAAACTTTTCAAGGGATCCATTAGGCATGAACTCATAGACAAGAGCTCTTTTATTACCTTCGATGCAAAATCCAACAAGAGTGACGATATTGATGTGAGAAGTCCGACTAATACTTGCCACCTCATTGATGAATTCTTCTCCACTGGCTTTTAATTCCTTCAAAACCTTAACTGCCACAAAATTTCCATTGCGCAACTTTCCTTTATAAACAGAACCAAAGCCTCCTTGTCCAAGTTCATTCTTGAAGGAGTTTGTAATTTTCTTTACTTCTGAATAACTGAATCTTTTCAAAGCGAAGGGACCATGGATCTTTAAAAACTCTTCTACATCTTGCTTTTTCAGCTTAATTTTAGTCATCAGATCCACGCAAGAACGAAGTGATAATTTCTTGGTATAAATGTAGAATAGTAGGGTAGACATGAATGTGAGGATCAGTGTTCCACCACCTAAAATTGAGTGTAGGAATTAGGAAAATAGTGCTGGTTGGTAGTTCGTGGTTATTTTAGTTGTACATGAAGGATACATAATCAAATGACAACAAAGCTTACCCGCTGCTAGAATTAGTTTCAGATTTCTCTTTCCTGTGGTGCTCAAGTTACCTAAGCCAAATATAAGATTATTCTTGTGTAATTCTCTCAATTTTAAAAGTAAAATTTTACTATTAGTATAATAGTACAATAATAATACAGAATAACATTGGGTCTCACCGGAAAAGACATTGGAATCATCGAAAAAGACATTGGAAGAACAAAAAAGTGTCCAATAAATAATTGTCTGAGATATTAAAGAGCAAAAACGAAAAAAACTTACCTATGATTGGAATTGGCTTACCTGTGGTAATGTTAAAGATAAATTCCCTTTTATCATAGTGTAGAAGAAAACAAATTAAAATTTTGATTAATGTCTAGAAAAGTGAAACAAGATTATATGCAGCCTGCAGCCTGCCATGTTTTTAATCCCCTATCAACAGTTAGCAGGTAGCCATAGCCATTGCAGTTAATCAAAAACATCTTCTATGTGAATATTATTAGCTAATATACTCCGTAATAATCAACACTGCAAAGTTTTAAGGGTGAGGAGAAGAGTGGTTACCTTGTGCACAGCGAAAATCGTTGTTGCTGTCTTCTGTGCATTGCCCTCCTCCTTGGTAACACTCCTGGCAAGTTTTTGAGACTTCCATGCGCAATACAAATTGAGCAGTTAAGCCATCATTTGTTTGTTGAATAATAATTGGAGTTGGATACATGGTACAGTTGACAGCATCACATTTGGGATTCTCTGGCAAGTGACGTTTATAGTACAAACTAAATCCATCACTACAGTTATACCTTTCATAATTGCCTATATCATCAGCTTCACTGTCATTGCATTTAAAATAGGTGTTCAATGTGCTTGCATCCCAATTGAGGAATGTGACAGAAGGAGAATTGTGAAAGTGGATGGTGTAATTTAAATTTGAGTAATTACGGCTCTCAAAGGGTCTCTGAAGCTTTGAGTCTTCAAGGTCGATCGTATAGGTATTGTCAACTCCGCGAGGCTTCATTACACTCAGAAGCGGATACCAATCTCCTCCTGTTCCCAACTGGACAATTGGGGGTGTTGTATCACACTTAACTGCCACTAAACCACAATGAGGCTCTGTGTGTTTAACAAAAGGGAAGCCCACAAAACCGATAGCTCCACAGGAGAATTCCTTGGTACAATTAGATAGGAACCTAGCCTCTCCATGAACAAAGTAAAAGGTGGCCATTAAGGGAAGAAGAAAGGAGAAGAAACAAGCAGGATTAAAGAGCAAAGCCATAGCAGCTGCTTTTTCCTTCTTTCAGATAACTTACGGAAGAAGAAGAGAAATTATAGAAGAGGTAAACAGCACAAAGACTTGAAGGACGACCTCGACTTCAGGTCAAGTATGTTCCCCCTATTTCCACGCCAGGATGTAACCAGCGATGAAACCAAAAGAGAAGACTGACACAAAAGTCTGAAGCCTCTGCAAATGGAAATCAATCAAAGAATTGCATCTCTCTTTCATTGGGCCCATGCAAGAATTGAAGAAAACCAACCCCAAAAACACCCCCAGAGACTTCTGATCTGCACCAATCAATGGATGATAGCTAGATTATGTGCTTTAAGCTGATAATTAACAACCACAACCAATGTCCTAATATCAACCTATATCACCTGATCACTGCAACAAATTAAACACTTTTATATAATACACAAAGACAGCTTAAATTAGAGCAAAGATCAGTAAGAATATATATGAACTCTTTGCAATTACTTCTGTTTCTATGGGAATAAGATATGACTTTCCCTAATGTACGTTTTCCCTGTCAGGCTGTACCTTTAGAACCTGTATAAGGGAATGACTACACTTAAACCAAATGAACCACAAACTACCTTATGCGGTCCATAATTTACAAACAATTGAGTGGGAGTTTAAACAAAAATCAAAACTCGATTAAAGAAGCAAAGTAAGAATCACCCACTGTTGCTGGTTGAAGTAGAACTACTAACCCACTTATCGGTCACAGAAATCGGGGAAACTGCCAATCTAATCCCCTTCAACAATATGGCATCTTCTGTTTCAGGTGAAGGAGGGACTTGTACACTTCCTGATACATTATTATTATTATTATTACTATTCTTGCTCGTCTCTCGTTCCACGTTGCTGTTTACCCCACTACCTTGAATCTCCTTCAATGTTTCCAGGACTTCATCCATTGTAGGCCTCATATCCTTCTCGTGTTGCAAGCATCGAAAAGCTAGCTCTGCCACACAAGTAGTCATCCTCATAATTTCGGCATCTGTCTCAAACCCTAGACACGGATCGATCAGCTCATCAAATGCACGTCGGACTATCCTGTTCATGGCTAAGTTTGACAAGTTGATTTCATGTCTATGTCTAGTTATATCCACAGCGGGCATCGATGAAATGAGCTCAATAAGAACAACACCGAAACTGTAAACATCGCTCTTATCGGTGAGCTGGTAGAACTCGTGGTACTCGGGGTCAACATATCCAGGCGTTCCTTGGGGTGCAGTGGAGACGTGTGTGGCATTACTGGGGCATTGTCTTGAAAGCCCGAAATCTGCAACTTTCACACAAAAGTTTTCGTCGAGGAGAATGTTAGTAGTCTTCACATCCCGGTGTATTATGCCAGAAGCATGGAGGTAAGCCAGGGCACTAGCTGCTTCCACTGCAATGTTCATGCGGATAGGCCACGTGAGTGATCCATCTATCGCTCTTTCTCCGTGGAGGTGATCAGCAACTGTTCCATTAGGGATGTATTCATAAACGAGGAGCAGTTTATGACTGTGCCTTGATGTGTAACCATAAAGCGTTACAAGACTACGGTGTCTTAGGGAGGCGAGAATCTCAATTTCATTTCTAAATTGCTCCATTCTCTTGTTGTTATGCTCATATAGGCGCTTCACAGCAACTTCCCTTCCATCCCGAAGTTTCCCTGGTTATTAACGTACAAGAATTAGCTTTCAAAACCATGTTAGTTGCATAAGAATTTGTAAGAGTGATGGCGCGCTAATTGGAATAACAGCCATATTTCGTTCGAGATGTCTTACCATAATAAACAGTTCCAAACCCCCCATCTCCAAGTTCTTTGGAAGAATCAAAATTGTTTGTTGCTTCTTCAAGTTCAGAGTAAGAGAAGATAGGAACCCCAAGGTAGTTACTCTCTTGCTCAAGGTCTCGTTTCAATGAGAGATTAGAAGATGTTCTACGAGAAAAGAATTGTGAAGAACCCCAACCTCCCTTCTTGAGACGGAAAAGAACAAAAACCACCACCAGAGTCGAAGCGAGGATCAATATAATTGCTCCAAAAACTGGATTAAAACAAAAACATAATCAAGTGTCTGGTTTGCTAAAAATCAAGAAAAAGAGTGGCAGATATTTTGACCAATGAATCGACAATGCACAAACTTCAACATCATGAGAGAACCCTAAAAGCATGCAATTGAAAATTTCTTTTAAAAAAAAAAAGAAAAACGAAAAACATCAAGATAGATGACAGATATACCTGCTATTAAAATCAGCTTCTTTTTACTTTTTGGAGTTCCATCTGCAACTAAAGTCAACCAAGAAGGGTTAGTTAACTAAAATGTCCACAAGGAGCAAAGAGAACAAATATCATCAACAACATATATTTAAACTAAGTAGGAACATACAGGGAAAATATAAATGTGTGTGCAATGCCTTTTGAGCAATGAAAATTAGTATTGTTATCAATTAGGCATCACTCTCCACTATAATAAACTCTGAAAAGTCTTCAAACACCTCCCAGCTTAGGTGAAACTCAGCGCTTAACTCATCGATCAAGTAACTAGCTTTGTGCGATTTCTTGAATGGCTAGTGACTAAACTATAATTGCATCTGACCAGGGTAAAGAGACGGTGCAAACAAAAATTTAAGGGGACTTAGGAAGTGATAAATTTCTATAAAGTGTCACAAATGTTCTTCTGCATGTAACTGGCCTACAAATTCACCGTAAATATGCTTAGCATCACATCACTTTCCTCCAACTCAATTGTTGGATGCCAAGTAGGATTACAATCTAACATGCACAACCAACAATTCAGTTGCAAAACATCAGGAAAAGAAAAATTCACAGGTCCTAGGTTTCAACATTGGAAATCCTTTGGGCAGCTGTAATGGAATTTTGTCTCCTTGAAGGCCCAAAGTGAAAAAATATCTACCTGATGTGACTGACAAGAAATGACAAACAAATGCATGAAGGACTGAAGGACTCAAAACATGTAATTGGATGGTATTTTACTCCTCTAGTGAATAAATATCTACCTGATGTTTCACCTCTCTCGTTGACTTAGACTTGGTCCACAGTTGCAGTATTCAACTTACATAAAAGTTTTTTAATTAAAGTCATAAGGGTTAAGTTCCCAAAAGACGTCAACGTAAATGAATAACCAATTTATTATTTAGCAAGCATGACTAGGCCTTTAGATAAAATCCATTTAAAATTAAACACCTAACAAGGGGAAAATTTAGGTGACATTGACTGAAAGCATCTCATTTTCACAATGACTTAAAGTCAGAAATTTTACATGGACGTTGGTGATTATCATTACATCACCTTGAGTTCTATATGGACATAAATCATTGTGTGGAAACCAGTTAATCAATGATGTTATACTGAAAAGACTGAAGTTGATAGTTAATAGGGGATGGGGATTATAATAAGATCACAAGCTCACCACTTAGCCCTAGCTTGAAAAAGCCATATGCAATTTAGAACTTTACGGCAACAACTTATTGGATTTCTCATCTCTGAACCTCTGATTGAAGGGATTTGAAAGCTTGTAGGAATAGTTTGATACCTTTTATCTCAATTGAGAGGAACATTTTATCTTGAAAAGTATCACCACATCATGGAATTTATATATGCAGAAACTATATACTTTAACATGTGAGTTACTCTACTACCTAGAAATGTGAAAAGACTGCTTCAAGTAAGAAACATTCAACGGACTTCTAAGGCTTGGTGTAGTATGGATGGCAATCATTAATGTAGCTCACCAGTCACCACACAACAAAATGTCCAGACTCCAGAAAATGGAAGTTCCATTTCAAATTCGGGTTTCACTTAAAAGACGGCCTATAGATGCACTGATGTGTTCCTGCTTTCCCTTGTGGTAAATCCAACAGAGCAGACTGTTCAGATCAGACTAGTTACAATGAAAGATTTTTCATTCTTGATCAAACTAAACACATAGGCCAAAGAGGTCGCGATGCACAGAGTTAGGGGGGTAGATGTCCGTTGGGGGTAAGTGATCCTTAGTAGGTACTACAGCTTGAACCTCACAAAAAACCTCAAAGATTTGCTTACTCCTGAAACTTTCTAGAAAGATACTCTTTTATCCATCAAAATGATAATATATGTAACTGTAAGGACCCTGCCTATGCAATCTTCACTACTAAGTTCACAGTTTCACCACCAAGAGGAATTGATAGCCTTCTCCTCTCACCACCAAGAGGAATTGATAGCCTTCTCCTCTCAGATGATATCAAAGATAACTGCAAAATGGTTAAGTGGGCACCTCTACAGTGAACAAAGAAACTAGTAGAAAAAGTTGTATACGAACTAGTCTTTTTGGATTGAATGCATAGTCAGGTTCAAGTAGGATTCATAATGATATCATATCTAAATCATTCCAACTATTGGAACCTTGGGAAATTTAGAAAAAATGACCTTGTTTGGATGCATTCATGCCTCTTAACAAGCTTCTATATAACAGAATACCCATAACATCTTTTCAGAAAAATGTCATAATTCAAGAAGCTGGCTCCACCGGTTTTGTTGTGGTCTAATGTCCTAAATGGAATAACTGGCATTCAGATCAACATAATTCATAATAAAATATCATTTCATGGAGGTTAATAGAGATCAATTTTCCCCAGGTTATCTAGCCGGGTAAATCCATACAGAGAGATAATGACATGAACTTGTTTAAACCAGAAGACTATTGCTTAACATTTTAATTTTAGAAGACTTTACTGTTAGGAAAGGAAAACTACAGTTAGAATTGACTTTGCATAAAGGATAACCAGTAATTATCGAATGGGTGAAAACAAAAGTAGAAAGTAAAATATTGTTGCTTTAAACAAAACTTGATTTCTTGATTGGCCATTTCAGAACCTAATTCTTTGGCTGCAATACAGTTCAGATTGTAATCACACAATTATCTTTTCTCCTGGTTTACTAGAGGTAAAAAAAAAAAAAAAAATTCTCAACCTTCAGTTAGACCTATATCATCACCAATCCAACCCCACCCCGCATGATATCTTCAAATTTCCTAATCACAACTCATGTGCATACTTTTTTTTTCTTTAATGGCTAGGAAAACCCACAGCGACTACCAAAAGGTGTGTACTTGTAAACCCTAGCAATAGGCCGCTGCAACCACACCCGAAGGTGTGCACCGGTTAAATCTTGGCAATAGGCTGCTCCGCTAGGAGCAGAACTTGTAACCTTATAGATACCAAGTCTACAATCGGACCATCTTGGCTGGGGTTACTCTAACTCATGTGCATACTTGAATTGAAATTTCATGTTTTGCTAAAATAGCAACTGCCTTTTTGAAACAAAATTCATATTGTGGGATGAACTCTGAGCAATAACAAATGCAAGGGGCTTACCGGGATCAGGTTTGCATCTCGCGGCATGGGGTCTGCCAGGGCAGAAACAAATGAAGTGGAGATTGGTGGCGTTAAACCCACACCGCCCTCCACTCTCTGCACATTCTTTGCAACTACTTACACTCCATCTCAACTCAAATCCCCTTTTCAATAACACATCATACTTCACCACACTGCTTCTATCACTTCTATCATCTTCCCTTATCTCCACTGGTGCCAACACATTCTCTTTGCACTCCTGCAACGCAGATTTCAAGAATCCACTATCTTCAAACAATACAAAACTCCAATCGTATCCCTTCCCTTCATTACAACCAACCCTGTACCTCCAAAGTTGCTCTACCAACAATTCACTGCAATTCCGCAATATATTGATTCTTGATTCAGTAACCAACCTCAACCCAATACTCCCATTTGTCACCGTTACATTTTTAATCTCAGGAAGACAACCAGCCTCCGGTCCTGAAACCGCAGCATTATAAACCCGAAAAGAATTGCTCTCATAGGAAATATTGTCCACTACATAATCATTTTCAGGTATGCGAAGAATCGGATAGCCCTGCCCATCACAACTAACATTGAACTCAGGGAAACCACAATAAGATTCTTGCTGGCCTTGAAGATAAAAGGGATACTTTAATTCTGGGCCATGGGCACATTTCTTCGGCTCACAGGCCTGATATTGCAGATCATCAGTAGCAGCAGCAGAAGATTTCCCCGCCAGAAGGACAAAACTGAATATACAAAGGTGCAGCGATACTATGTATTGTTGGTTCATTTGTGATCTTGAAGAGGTGATAAGCAAAGGGATTATAGGAGAAAGAATGAGAGGAAGAAAAAGAAGGGAGATGGAGATGGAGTATTGTTTGACGAGGTAAATGGTGGCTCCGCCAGAAAGCGCTGACTATCCATATCTCCGTCGTATCTTTAGGCTGCTGAGCGCATTCAAGAATCAAGAATCAAGTAGCCGAAATGGCCAAATGGGGTCCTATTATTTATTCACACTTTCATATTAATTAAAGTCGCATGAATTCACCAATCTCTGTGCTCCACGTACACGGCATAAAATATATCATCATTGCTCACGTTTGACTTACAATTATACCGATTAGGCGTGGTGAAATCAAAACCGTTAAAACATGTGGTTAGATTGTTTCTATACAGAGCATCCACACTAATTGATTTCTTGCACAATATTTAAGAAGCTAAGTAGAAAAAAGATGACTATTACCTTGCAGTCTAGTGACATCAAATTTCTTACCCATATGCATTGTAATTTATAATAGAGTCACCAATAATCGCCACCTTTCCTCCATT
Source organism: Ipomoea triloba (assembly GCF_003576645.1). Lineage (NCBI taxonomy): Eukaryota > Viridiplantae > Streptophyta > Magnoliopsida > Solanales > Convolvulaceae > Ipomoea > Ipomoea triloba. Next base: position 5,708,655 of record NC_044922.1, on the reverse strand, counting down.
TTTTCTCTCCAGGGGCCTACAAAAAACTATTATCTTGTAGGAGTTCAAAATGCATTATCTATCCTCCATCTCATTTAGACCCCACAAAAAATTATTGGTATGGAACTATGGATGCTCTTAGTATCATATTCTTATTTGGCAAAAATATCCTATAAGATCAACTACATCAATGCATTTTTTGTGGTTTTTAGAATAGTACAGACGGAGGAGAGATAAGGTAAGAGAGAGAAAAAGAGGTATGCTCTACAAGGTTGGATTTTTTTGTGGGCCCCACCTGAAGAGAGAAAAAATAAGAAAGGAACGGAATTGTGCACATTTCTCGCACAAACGCCCAGTCAGGCGCTTTTTTAAGTGTCAGGTCTGTGAGATGAGTCAAGTGTTTTTATATTTTTTAAGTGTCATGTCTGTGAGATGAGTCAAGTGTTTTTATACGAATTAGTATTTGTTGATGTGGCATCTCAAATGAAGTTTTTTTGTTAATGTGGACATATTTGAATTACTTTTTTTTTTCCTTCATCATCATCCTCACTTTGAAGCAATTTTTGGACAAGAATTAGTATTTGTTGATGTGGCATCTCAAATGAAATTTTTTTGTTAATGTGGACATATTTGAATTACTTTTTTTTTTTCCTTCATCATCATCCTCACTTTGAAGCAATTTTTGGACAAATCATCTTTGAAGCAATTTTTGGACAAATCATGATTGTAGTAGAGTCTTCTGAGATGGCACTCAAACCAAGACCCAAACTCCACCACAAAAGTTAATTCATGAGTGAAGATTTGCCTTCAATTTAAGCACCACTCCACAATCTCTTGTGGAGCCGATGTGGGATCGTATCATTGTCCACCCCTTGAGAAGTCGACGTTCGCGACGGCTTACTCTAGATACTCACACTCCGGACTCTTCTCGGCTCTTTGGATGGTTTCACTCTAGACCTTATCAAACACCAGGTAGCTCTTTTCAAGATCGCCCCCTCCGCTAGGCCGACGGATGAGTGGACGACTTCACTCTAGATAGCTTTTACTCAGGGCTCTTCTCGGTTCCCTTTGAACCTTATCAAGCACCGGGTAGCCCTCTTCCAAGTAGCCCTTTCCCACCACACTCCGGCCTCTGAACGAGAGCACCAAATGATACAACGGTCAAGCCAGGACTCTAACTTCACCACAAAAACTAGCTCATAAGTGGAAGTTTGTCCTCAACTTAAGTACCACTCCACAATCTCTTGTGGAGCTGATGTGTGATCATATCATCCTCCCATTGCTATAGAGGATGAGGTTTGTCCTCGTTCATGGACGCGGAGAGAATGATTAGCGATTTTCTTTTTGGTAAAAGCCAAAAAAAATCATAATATAAAAAAATGCATTAGTAAAAAAAAAAATGACACTTCACCAAGTACCATGTTATTATTGGTAATTTCTTATTAAAAAAAAGTGGTATTACCATTTTTTTCTAAATTAGATGATTTTTTAAAATTAAAATGTGCAATTAAATTGTTTAAAATAATTGAATAGTTTATTTGGTCTTATCTCCAAAGTAATAATATCAAACTTGAAATTAAAATAGCTTAGCGTTCTTTTTCCAAAAAAAAAAAAAAAAAAAAAAAAA
>NC_044922.1:5683983-5706594 GCF_003576645.1 Ipomoea triloba | reverse complement strand
CCCCCCCCCCCCCCCCCCCCAACTTACATGTAAAACAAAACATTTAGAAAATAAAAATAAGATTGGTTCTACCATACTAATAGTTAAAAAAAATGTTAAAAATATAAAATATCAGAAACATTTATATTTTTAAATAAGTTTTATAATTATTTAGTTGAAGATGCGTTGTTTTTTTATTTTTAAAAATACCCGTTTTAATAATCCAGCATTATTTGACATTTTATTATCCTTTGACTGTTTGACATTAATCACAGCTAAGAGGTATTTTGGCATCGTTTAAGGAAAGGTCACATGTTTCCTGCTTAGCCACCTTAATCAATTTCCAGAATTGCAGACACCCATGCATGCAGCTGGGACAAACTCAGATGTTTGTAATGAATATATTTTTCAGCGGTTTTTACGCATGCAACTAATTTTCGTACTTTTTTACTCCTGGAAAATGATGGCAACTATTAAATATGAATGTGAACATATAAAGTACTCACGAAAATCATTTGAATTAAGTTATAGTGATCAAAATTTTTTATCTAAAAATTTCATTATTTAATGTGGTAATTGATTGTATTAATTGTATGTAACACTGAAAAATTAAAGATAAACGTAAGAGTAAACAAAAAATTAGCTTCAGTGATTGTATTGCTTGAAATGTTTATTACAAGTTTAGAGAGTGCTACAATAAGCTAAGTATATATACTAAGGGCTTGTTTGGTTATCAGCGGTTAGATTTTAGCGGTAGCGGATTGTGTTAGCGGTTATCAAATAGCGGATTATATTAGCGGGTTTGACCAGTGGATTGCATTAGCAGTTTGTAAAAAGATGTTTGGTAAAATTAGCTATTTAGATTAGCGGTTAACATGTAAAATGACCAAAAGGGTATACATAATATATATATATATATATATATATATATATATNATATATATATATATATATATATATATATATATATATATATATATAACAATAAATAATAAATAATAACAATAATAATAATGTTTTAAAATTAAAAAAACAAAACAAAAAAAAAAAGGGGAGGGGGGTGGGGGGAGGGGAGCCACACGGCTCCCCTTTGTTTCCCCACTTATCCCACATCGGTGGGATAAGTGGGGGAGCCTTGAGGCTCCTATAAAAGGAGCCTCAAGGCTCCATTTTTCATTCAATCAGTTTGCCCAGCGCAGGCGGTGCGCTGGGTAAACTGTAAGTTTTAAATTTTTTTTTTTTTTATATATAAGGGCGTTTTGGAGAAAGTAATACTTTCCCTAAAACGCCAAATGCAAAACGCTGCTATATGTAATGTTTTGTATATTGGCGGTTTGGAGCAAATCCGCTGCTCCAAACCGCCATTAACCAAACAAGGTTTTCAGTGTTTTGACCATGGTCAAAACGTTGAAAACGGCGGATCCGCCAAAAATTGGCGGATCCGCTACTAACCAAACAAGGCCTAAACTAACAACATATACAACAACTCGTATTAATTGTTTTGATGAAATCTGAATTAATTCAATTGCCTAACAGCCACAACGGGCTCCGATATTAATGGCAATGGCTTCAGTTTGGATTGACTCCCAGCTCTTGATTGTTATTGTTGATTATTCTAACTCTCAGTATTATTAACCGTTGCTTTAATGGTTGATTGGTAGTGCTTTGAGTTGGACCCGAGACCCATATACTTGATCTAGTTATTCCATTTATAATAATATATGATTCATATTTGATTAATAAGTGGATTCAATTTTTTATACAAGATGGAATTAATAGAAGTAAAGCTAGTTAATCTCTAAAATTGTACCGTTTCGATCTTTTGGAGAAAACGCAATAGAAGATTTCGAATTTACAGTCTAAATCCCACGTCTTTGAAAGTCCAAATGCGTGCAGTGCATGGTAAAGATCGAGTTGATGTGAAATTGGCAAAAATTCCACATTCTTGAAGGTCAACATTCTCCTCCACATTTCATATGGGAATTATTCACGTGGGTTGATTGAATTTTCTTCTCCACCGGAATTATTCACGGCTTTGAAACAATTATTTTTATAACCTTATTTTTAAGAATAAAGATCAAATAGATTAAAAAATTATATATGAAATTATAATTAAATCATTCAATTCAAAGAATTACAATTGAGTCCCCCAACCATTTAGAATCATGCAACTAATTCTAAAGTGACATGTAGCACATATCATTGATTGACGTGGCTATATATTTTTTTAAATTTTAAATTTTAATAATTTTAAATAAATTAAAAATAAGAAAATCATCCCCTTCGTCTCGGCCGGAGAAGGAGAGGGGATTGGTGTTTTTTTAAAATTTATTTAAAATTATTAAATATATTTTAAAATAATTTTTTAAAAGGTTACCGTCACGTTAGCCAAGTACTAGAAGTCATTTTAAGTTTAATTTGTATGATTTGGAATTTTTGAGGGACTAAATTAATTTTTACTTTTTTTTTTTTTGAGTTGGATGGTCCAATTGTAATTTCGCATGGTTCGATTGCCTATTTTACATTTATTCCTTTTATTTAAGTAACGAATTTTTGTCGTGAAAATTTCATTATTGATGCATGATTATTATGATTACGAAAATTTGTTATTATAGGTAGGTGTACAATGTTTTTATTCTTATGGTAAGAAATTTGGTAAAATATCACCAAATTTTGACATATAACTTGTGAATAACCTAAGTTTATAGTCAAATATATAATCATACTTTCAACAAGAGCATGTCATGTGCGTGGATAATTTTTTCATATACTATGGTCCCTCACACGTAGGGGTGAGCATAAAAAGTCAATTTACCAAGTAATTGAAGACTGATAATCGAAGCTACTGATTTTTTTTTTTTTATTTTCGGTCGGTTATTAGTTATGAAGTTAGAAAAAAATTGTTATTTTGATTTTTTAAAAGCAATTTTCAGTTAATAAGTTTGTTTAAAAAAAAAAATTGGTTATTTCAAGTTTTTGGTAAGTTATAAGTTATGAAGTGTTTTTTTTTTTAAATATAAGCTAGTTATTTTAATTTGTGATAAAGGTCAAATAGGTCATTCAACTATATGTCAAAGTGCAATTAGCCCCTAAACTAAGAAAACCTTCAATTAGAAACTCCATTTCTTCATTTTTATGCAATTTAACCAATAACTTCTTAAACTTGTGCAATTAACTTATTTTACAAGCAAATTCAAGGTAATAGCATGTAAATTAATTTTATTTTTTAAAAAATAAATTTAAAAACTAAAAAGTAAAATAAAAAGATTGCCGACTTCGACGGAGAAGTTATGGCTTGCTTCTTTGTCCAACTGGACAGAGGAGCCAGGCAGGCTTCTCTGTCTGGTTGGACGAGGATCGGAAGCCGCAGCCAAGGGATTTTTAATTTTTTTGAAAGAAAAGATTTATATTAAAAATTCCGCAATGGAGAGAGGGGGATCCCAAAACAAAACAGAATCCTGGAAAGAGGAAAATCAGCTACTAGCTAAGGCATGAGCTAAAACATTATTCGCTCTAGAAACATAAAAAACCGAACAATAAGCAAAGGAAGACATAAATCTGAGGCATTCCTGCGTGGGAATACCAATATACGAAAACAACTCGGAATTAGACCTAAGGTTTCCACAGAGAGAAGAACAATCCGTGAACATAGCAACTGCCACTTCGTTCCTGTTTTTCAACCAAGACAGAGCCTCCTTACATGCAAGAGTTTTTGCCATTAAAGCCGAGTCACAGAATGGAAGCGGAGTACTCATAGCTGCAACAAAATCATCATTTAGACCCAACAAAACTGCACCTGCCGAAGTTCTGCCTGAATCAGAATCATACGCAGCATCAATATAACACCGATTGTAAGATTGAGCATCTGGACCTGGCGCATACATGGGACCATGAGAGCTGGAAGTGAATTGAGACAGCCGCCAATTTTGAAGAGTTTTGAGCTGGAAGGGATTTTTAATTTAATTTAATTACTTATTAAAAATATTTTTTTATTTCAATTAAATTTTGAAATTTAAAAAATTACAAGTTCTTAGAGGTAACCTGTTAATTAATTTAATTGCATAAAAATGTTAAGTTAAAAAGCCTAATTGGAGATTTTTTAAGTTTATGGGACTAATTGCACTTTGGCCTATTTGATGGATTTCAAAAGATTTCACATTAGAAGGATCAAAAGTGAAAAAAAAAAAAAGAAATAAAAAAAATAAAAAGTTATGCACGAATAATGAAATGCCTAAAAACTCATGGGATCAAAATAGTTACATTTTGATAATTTAATTGTACCCCTCTAATTTAATAACATTGCATCCCTAAATTTAAATGTTTCTGTTGGGCGTGAAGGACCGAATTATATTTTAGCAAAAACTTGACTGAATCCAGAATTATCCCTTTCTTATTTACTTTTGAGTTTTGATGGACATAAAAGTCATTACATTTTTTTAAAAATACAATTTTTTTTCATTTCAAATTTATCTTTCATTATTTATTCTTAAAGATGTAATTGTTGTAAATTCGGTGTTCCTTAACCTATCTAGTTCTCCGGGATAATGTTAATGCACTTCTGCGGCAAGAATAATGTAGAGGTGCATGCATGTGCAACTCAACTGGTCATAGAGGTAAAATTTGGGAGAAGAGGCCAGGGATCGAGTTTAATTTTTTGAGTTAGAAAATTGACTATTTTCTAGGAATTCGGGATGAGTTCAACCGTGAGTTGATCATGGCAAATCGGACTTATCAAGTGTGAAACCTTACTTGTGGCGTCGTTCCTACTCCTACGTATTACCTTATAACCCGGTGTGGCTGAGGACTTATAAAAACCCAAAAATTAAACCTTTTTCCAACCCAAGCTAAATCTCTATATTCGATTTCACCTAGCCTAATAAACCATTTTAAAATATTCTTTAAAATTAGAGCGTGAAGAGAAGATCGGGCCAAACAGGTTCAAATCAAAACCTTAGGCTAAGAAAAATTCAGTGAGAACAAATTTAACTAAAGGAAAAAGAGTACAACCATAGACCTTTCAGGCATAATCTTTAGGGTTTTCAAGGTAGGTCTATTCAAATGCATCTAAAAGTTGTGGCTCCCCTTAATAGACAACAATCTTTCAAGGATGCGCATCCCAATTCTATCAACATACTTCTTAAAGGTGGATGTAGTCATGTAGGCAGAGACTTAGTGAACAAATAAATCTGTCAGATTGTCACTTGAGCGAACTTTCTCAACAAGGATTTAACTATATATTCTTCTGGAGACGTAAAAAAATTTAGGCACAATGTGTTTTGTAAGGTTTTCCTTAACATACCCACTACTCATATGTGCAATAGATGCTACATTTTCTTTTATATAGGATAGTGCATGGGGATATTGTCATTATTGTTATTAAATTGAGAACGAAATATATATATATATATATATATATATATATATATATATATATATATATATATATATATATATATATATATATATATATATATATATTGTTGATCATTGCAATAGCAAAGACTCAATAGTATTTTTCATTGCAATACCAAAAACTCAATATTTTTCTTCAACTACCCTATAAGTAAAATCATAAATCTTTGTGATAGTAACAACTTGGCACATCACATCCTCCACAAAATGAAGAAAATGTGGTTTAATGGATTTGAGTGGTGGGGATAAGTTTTTTTGTTTAAAAAAAAAATATTTAAATGTTATTTAAATTAAATTAAACTATTATCAATATTCGTTTGAAAGAACTTTTCTAACATTTATTGGTTTACTCGCAATAGTTGAAATTTGAAAACGAAGCTTTACCAAATAAAAATTGAGTTTGTTCACTTAACTACTTAAGTCATAAGATGTCGGTGTGTGTTTGCATTTGTTTTTTTTTTATTTGTCAATATATTTGATGAAGAATAAGATGATAACATTTGATTTTACTATTCAAATTAGACTTAATACCCAATTAGATTCCTCAACTATTTGAATTTTACTATTTTGATCCTCGACTTTCAAACTTGTTCAATTTCATCCCAACTATACAAATATATTAATTGACACTAAATATAATTCAACTTTTTTGATTTTGGTACTAATTTCGTGATAATAATATTTGATATTTGATATTAAACCGTCAATTTGTTTGTTAAAGTAACAAGTAAAAATATATTAATCAACTGAAAACAAATGTGAAATATATTTTAAAATAGAAAATAATCACATGTGATGATCAGAATGTAAATTCATAGCTCTAGTAAGTGTATGAGACAAATACATGCTTTTACTGTTGATCGTAAGAATTTGCTTTCGATTTACTTTGAATGAAAAGTCATTTTCATCCAATTGTAATTATCGTCTATGAGACAAATACATGCTCCTATAACAAAAGTAACAATTTTTTTTTTTCGTTTTAAATTTACCTTACAATATTTATTAGCCGGCAAAGGACCACAAGAAGGTAAACCAGCCTAGGTTACTCATAGCTGACCGGCTCAAACCCCCTCAGTTGCAGGTGTAACTCTCTTACCACTTGGACTGCTCTTACGAGCTATTATTATTATTATTATTATTATTATTATTATTATTATGTTGAGGTCTTTGGCATCACAATCCTAGTTTGCAACTTCTAAAAATCCAAAGCCTAGTCAAAGAAATACAACAAAGAAGATAAATATGATTTTTCAAACCCAAGAAAATTTGTTTAATACCTTTGAGCATAATGCAAGCCTGAAAACAAATCAAATAAAAGAATATCATTTTTAAACTCGTACATTTTAATACCTTATTGTTGTTTAATTGAGAAAAAATAAAATTATTAATTTTTTCTTTTAAAAAAATTGAAGATGTGCGTTGCTCAAACAATCTAATATTTTAAAGATAAGATGGGTCTTCATGCACAATAAATAATATGAAAAAAAATAAAATAGCGAAGACTCAATATTTTTGGTCAAGTATTGTGTAAATAATAAACTCAAAGTTTTGCCTTCACCGTGATAGTTACAACTTGGCACATCACATCCTAACAAATACTTTTAAAAAACAATAATTTATTTGGTTAATTTAAACTAAATAAGTGTGGATATTCATTTGAAAGAACTTCTTTTAACCTTTTTTGATTTGACTCACAATATTTGAAAACATTGGTTTACCTAATAAGAATTGAGTTCATTCACTTAAATCATAAGTCGTCGGTGGGGATACTATTATTATTTTTTAAAGTATATTTAATGAAAACTAAGATGATAACATTTGAATGAAATTATAATATTACATTCAAATTAAAAAGGTTTATCCGTGAAAAAAATAAATTTTTATACTTTGTACTAATTATATCCAAATTTTTACAATTTTTCCTAGAAATTTAATGTTAAACATTTGTGTCTTGTGATATTTATATCCAACTATATTAATTGACATAAAAATAATTTTATTTTTATTTAGGTATTAATTAATTTGGTGGTTATAATGTTTATTGCCAAATTAATGAAATTGTACTCCAAATTTCAAATAGCATTTATTTCAGTTTTTCAGTACAGTTTCTTTTTCCCAATTTTCTATTCTTCATTTTCTTTTTTTCAAAATGTACACGTAGATATATTCTTTTTTCTTTTTTTTTGTTTCTTTTGAGTACTACTGGAATCAATATCGACTCCACTAAGATTCGAATCCACCTCTTTCATATGAGAATGCAATTGGGTGTCACTAAATCACAAGGTCTTGGCATATTCTTTATTTTTCTTTGTCCAATCTATTTTTATTTCTTCAAACAACTTTAAAAATAAAAAAAAATAAAAATCTTGAATTCGTGTTTCCACTGACAAGTTAGATGCGGTCCAGAATATTGCCAACTTTAAGTGGTATAGAAAAGTCAACGCCCTGTCCACCATGCCACTTTGGGTTTGCCCAAAGGAAGACCACCCATTTTTGTTCCGCAAGTGGTGATGTTGAAAGATTTTGGTTTGATTGAAGAGCTTGGTGACAAAATTGCATGCCAATTGCATGATGAAAGTTAAAGGAGAATATAAATAGAATTTTTTAAATAATAGAATAAAAATAATATTGCAAAAATTGTATAATGTCTATTCAGAAGAACTAGCATTTTCACCCGTGCGATGCACAGAATGGATTTGTTATAATATATTAAGAATATTTGGATCGATATATAATTATATAAACTATAACATCAAATATTATATAGTACAATTGAAGATATGTTTTGGATCGATTATGTTTTCTGATGCTATACTTGTTTGAATTTCAGCAAAAAAAATTGCTTAATTAATAGCTAATGTGTAGATGTACGCATGCGGTGCTGGAATTTTAGAGATTTTATATATCATTGTTTAGGATTTTTATAAATTGGGCAAATATGCTCGTTCTCTAGTAACTCAGTTCTAAAAATCAATTGCTATTCTAACTCATATCTATGGAAAATATATTTTTGTGTAGATATATAGCAATTTTTCCATCTTGAAAAAAATATATAATATCACCGGTTGTATTTACACATTATTGAAAACCTCTTTGTAGACAACATCGGTAGTAGCAACACAATCTTGTTCATCCTCGTCTAGAACTAATTAACACTTTCAGGCTATCAAGATGGGTGACTCGGGAGAAAGCCATGTACAATTGACCATGATTAAAAACTGGTTTTTTCAGCAATAACCCAACGTGAGTTAGTGTTCGGCCCTAGCTTTTGTTGATAGTCATGGCATATGCAAACATCAATGGGAATTATTTATGCTGGAACTTGAAGGACAATCTCGTATCAGAAAGAGTGAGAGACATTCGAGGGATAAGAACTTTGGTTCCTTCATGTGTCCCATTAACTATTCTTTCTTCAACAATGTGATCTAATCTTGTGATGATGAGTCGCGTACCATTATAAAGATCAAGAGAATGGTCTATCTTCCGCAATAGCATAACAGGTGCATCAAGAGAATGGTCTATCTTCCGCAATAGCATAACAGGTGCACCAAGAGAATGGTCTATCTTCCGCAATAGCATAACAGGTGCACCGACCTTTAATTCTATCTTCCGCAATAGCATAACAGGTGCACCGACCTTTAATTAATGTCAATGAATGATTAAGAAAATCATACAATCTCAAACTATTTAAGAATTTAGAAGTGTGTACTTCTAATAGATTTTCACCGTCTGGTTCTGCCTTACACAAATAGTTACAACTTAAATATGTTCATCCTTTTGTAATATTCATGTTGCACATGTACTGATTAATTTGATCAACGACATCTAAAGTCGGCAAGCGGATCATTGACCTTCCAGCTGCGACTCATCAAGCGTGCCATATCTTGAGCTTGAAATTAAAAAAAAAATCACTTTTAATGTAATCAAAACATTGATAGGGATGTCAACGGGGCGGGGTGGGGCAGAGGGCATACCCCCCATCCCCGCCCTCGACTTTCTCCCACTATCCCCGTCCCCGTCCCCGTCCCTGTCGGGGAAGGGAAAAATCTCCCCATCCCCATCCCCACGGGAATTATTCGGGAACGGGGAATCTCCATCCCCGTTTTGAATTTATAAATATGTATGTATACACTCATATTCATCCGTATGAATCAACTTTGATATCTAATAATATTATGTTTTAATTATTAATTATAATATTATATATATATATATATATGTGTGTGTGTGTGTGTGTGTGTGTGTGAGATTATGTTTTAATTATTAATAATAATATTATATATATAATATAATATCTATATATAATATATATTCGGGGGCGGGGCGGGGCGGGGCGGGGAGGGCACTCCCCATCCCCGTCCCCATCCCCACTGGGGAATTGAATGTTCCCCCCATCCCCGTCCCCGTTCCCCTATTTTTGTCCCCATCCCCGTCCCCATCGGGGCGGGTAGTCGGGTTCCCCGTCCGGTACGGGTACAATTGACATCCCTAAACATTGAGTCATGTTTTCAAAAAAAAAAAAAGAAAAAAAAAGAAGCATTGAGTCATAACAATATTGACACTTAAATTTTAATTTTATAATCTACATGTATATATTCTGTGATTTTTTTCCATAAAATTAGTTTTGATAGTCAAACTGTAAAACATATTGATTTTACCAATCACTAAATTGCAAAATGTTTCAGATTCCTAGGTATATATAAGTAAAACTCACATCTAAAGCATACTTTTTTTTTGTTAATAGTTCATACATATAAAGCAAGTCTCTGACTATTGTGAAAAGTTAGTAACCTTGAGTCTAACATACAACATAAAGTATTGTGTGATAATGGGTAGTAACTTTGAGATAAGACCATTTAAGCATATAAGCATGTTTCGAGCTTGTTTCTATGCTCAAATTTCAAGTCATCATACTGGCATCATGCAATAAACAAAAATATATCAGAATGTATGAATCATATATCTAAACTGTTAATCCAAACTTCACTCTAGATTACCAAATGGAGTGTATGACTTTTTGGAATGATGCCCATCCAAACTGTTGAAATGCGATGTCCATAACCATTGATTGACAGACTACTCATGCTTCATATTTCATCAAAGTATCCGTTTCTTATGATATTATGATTTATAACATATAAAAATCAACAAATAAACTATAGTATGAGTCTTCCTTGCATGCAACAAATATCACAAAAATTTCGTGTTCTAAAATAAGTGTATAAATGCAATATGTAGATAATTTGCATTGCATTATATATCATTAATTTAATTACGTGTCGGTTAGTTATTGCAAGATCTTGAGGTACACTTATATTTTTATATTCAGTAAGTATAACTATATTAGAGAAAAATTTACATGGGAGTAATAAGATAATTAGTTGAGTGATTGTTGGTTAACCGTAGAACGTTGATATTCTCTGGACAAATAACTGTTGAAAAAAGCATAAAATGGCATTTTTGTGGATAAATTGTGGTACAAATATATGTGGGGTCCACTTTCGATTTGTGTCAAAGTAGATTCCGGTTCTTCGTAGTTAGACAAAAAGATTGATATACTGTACGCTCAAAAAGTATAACGGGTGAATGAGAAATTAGTTCTCAAAGTTGACCCATTTGAGTTAGAAAACTGGATAGAAAAAGCTCTCAAGTAGCTTTTGTCCCACATTGGTTTGTGAAGTAGGTTTGCACAACTACTTATACAAGAGTCTTTTTAAAGCTTATTGAATTGTATAGCATAGAGGCTCTCGCGCGCGCGAGGGGTGCAATTCAAATCTTAAAATGAACTTGAAAAGGATTGACTCGTGTGCGCCAACACCTGCATGCACGAATGTCGTTCAGAAAAGAAAATTGGCGGGTTGAGGAAATATATGAACTAAACTAATCCTAGAATCCTATTACTAATAGGAACGTAGAGAAGAATATATTTTATTAGAAATTGTATTAACATACTTTAATGTACAATTTTATTACGAATAGGAATTGTATTACCATATTTTACAATATTACGCAATCCTTAATAGTATAGGAATGTTTTGGGCGGGAAGTTAAAGTTGAAGATATTGTTTTTATTAATAGTATAGATGACATATATATGTTAAAATTAGTAAAAGGCTAGGTATATTTTGTAATTTCAAAAAAAATATTGAAGGAATGAATTTAATATAATGCTTCAAGTAAATACTTGAATTTGAAAAAAAATTACAATTAGTCTCTTTTTACTTGTTATTATCAATTAATATTGATATAATACCATATAGTATCTAGCTTCTTTTTTAAATTTGATGCTTATTATTATTATTATTATTATTATTATTATTATTATTATTATTATTTTGACTTTTAAATATTTTATTTACTTCTTCTCGCATAGTCGCTACCAACTCCTACAACAATGCAATACTCCAATGAGATTTTGGCAATGCAAATTAAAGAATTCATCCCCTAAAAGGTGATGGTAAAAAAAAGAGTTCCATCACCAGGCGGGCTTCATTTTCCTGTAATGGATAAAACCTTGTCGTCTCCCATTTGGAAGAAAACGAAGGCAAAAGCCTCATCTTCTTTCTTTTAGAAACGTTATTACGAACTTTGTATATAAAAGATCCTAAAAGTGTTGTCATGATCACTGAAATTAAATTAAAATATTCTACAACGTTAGAATTACTTGCAATAGTTATTACTTCCTCACTATTTCAATCAATCTACTATTGGCGTGTATGATCTCATTACCATGCAACTGTGTTTCTAACTTGATTGCCATGCCATACACCTTGTATACATGAGGCATGGGATCTAGAACAAACACTCTAGATTTTTTGCTAGAAAATTCATTATTTAATTCTTTCAAAAAGCGAATAACTTGACCTTCTTCAAGTTCTTTTAAAATTTTATTAGTAATTAATCCAAAAGAACATTTTAGCCTAGTGAAAGCACATAAGCATTTCAGCTCACACTCACATGAGAAAGGTCTCAAAACACTCATTTCTTCCCATAGGATCTTACATTGAGTGTAGTAACTAATTAGTTTCAAGATTAGCTCCTTTTTTTTTTTCTTTTTTTCTTTTTTTTTTGGAGATTATATCTCACGTTAGAGGAGAAAATTAAATGATCCTCTGAACTCATGATTGTTGAAAAAGAGAGCTTGTTGGAGTATGATCCTGGATAAATGTAGCTTAAAATTTATCAGTATTGAAGTGCTATTCCTTATCCTTCAATTAGTTCAATAATATCCGTTATTGGAAGAGGATCAAAAGCATAAAGTTTGAGATGTGCGCGGCCAAGGAAAGATGTGATCCAGTTTACACATCTATTAGTCTATTTGTGATATGTTTAATAGAAAAAAAAAATATTTGTACAAAAGCAATGGTATCACTGGTATTTAAAATTGTAAGTTTAACGATTTATTTTAAGACTGATGTTACATTTTTCTCTTGAATTTCACTCATAATATTTACTTTCTTAATTATGTGACATTACTCAATTGGTTATTTTTTAATTTGATCACTAAGTAAATTTCTTTTTTAACTCATGGTGAGACCAATCAATTCACAAATAACTAATGATATAAAAAGTTGTATGTATTGTCATGTTAAGGCTATATGCACACTAGCCATGGGTGTGAATTACAAGTTGACATGTCCATTTTCAAATCATTTTTTAAAAAAATTCTAGTTGTGTTGCAAAGATTTCTTGCAAGTATAACACCATTAGCCTTGTGGAACTCAATTTTTAAAAAATAAAGTTAAATGTTATTAGTATTTTAATAATAATAATAATAATAATAATAATAATATATTATATTATTATTATTATTATTATTATTATTATTATTATTTGGATGATAAGGGAAACCTACAACTATTACTTGAGGGTGTGCACAAGGAACGTAACTCCTTTTTGTGATCTTAGCCGGCAAAGAATTGTAAGAAGGCAAATCAGTCTAAGTTGCTTATAGCTAATCTGTTCAAATTAAAAAACTCAAAAACTACTCTTGCTGAAAATCAAACTTGTAACCTATACATTTATGAATCCATTTATTAAAGTTTGGGTGTGTACTTGTACTGTTATACACCACAGGTTGGATTAATAGGGAAATTCCCTGAGGCCTCATTTACAAAGAGGACCCTATTGGGTCGAGAGAAGGCTTACTTCTTGGGCCTTTTCAATTTTCGATTTTGGACTGATTGGGCCTAGAGAAGAAAATTATTTCCTACAGCAAATGTATATTGGATTTTGGACCATATTTTTTGTATTAAATTTGATGAGTAAATTACCAAAATGATCCCTCGACTATGTTGATTTCACCTTTTTGGTCCTAGTCATTTTGACTTGGCTAATTACGTTCTTCGACTATCAAAATTTTAACCATTTTGGTCCTCCGGTGACTTAGACGATAATTTTTTAGGGATATTATTGGAAGTTCACTAGAAAGCAAGAGGAGAGGGCACTAGAGAGTCCAAACGAAAATGGCGAATTCACATTAAAATTCCAATAATATCACTAAAAAGTTGCCGTCTAAGTCGTCGGAGGACCAAAATGGTTAAAAACCTGATAGTCGAAGGATGTAATTAGCCAAGTCAAAATGACTAGGACCAAAAAAGGTGAAATCAACCTAGTCGAGGGACCATTTTGATAATTTACTCTAAATTTGATATAAATCTATCCAATAGTTATACCATGGACTCGGTCCACCTTGCAAGGTAGACTCGGATCCAAAATATACAATTTACATACTGAATGTTTACAATTCAAATTGTGAATATTCGATAGGTAAATTGTGATTTACATAATAAATGTTCACAATTCAAATTATGAACATTTAATATGTAAATTGTGAACATTTAATATGTAAATTGTGTATTTTGAACACAGGTCCACATGATAATTTGCGAAATCCATCTTAAACAAAGTGTCAACTTTGGTTTGAAGGCAAATTATACTATAGATCGATGTCTATATTACAAGATAAACTGTTGTTAAATATTCATTTTTAGTATATTGAAATTTTATTTTTATCCACAATCAAATTTACATTTAAAAAATATATTAAAAAAAATTAAAATCCTTTTATACATGACCCAAATTAAAAGAGTAGTACATAAAGATGAAGATGTGTTTTTTAAAATAAAAAATAAAAAAAAAAAAAAAAAGATGAAGATGTCACTCATCTTTCAACCTTGACTCCCCTTTCATTTTCAACCTTCCTTTTGGATTATGGAATTATCCTTTGGGATATACTCACCAGTCACCACTACAATTATTGAGATGCTGCTGTACTGTTATTTCTTTCTCTTTTTTTGTTATTTATTTATTTATTTATTTTTAGAGGTATGGCCACCGAGGGGGTAGGGAGACTTTGTGGCCACCAAGTTAAAGAAGGGCATTTAGTGCATTTGTTGAAGGAAAAATTATAATTTCGGTACTCTAAAGTTATACTCGTGAGTCGTGATACAAATATACTTCCTGAATTATATGTGTGATCATCTTTAACTTCTAAGTTATACGTAGTTGCGGTTTTAGTCATTCCTGTCATGAATATATCACAAGTATAATTAGAGGATCAAATTTTTTATTTTTTTTTTGAGAATAGTTCTTAATTATTTTTAAATTTAATTTTTTTTTAGTGTTCTATAGTGCTTTTAACATAGTTTTATAATATATAATAACCTTAATACTATGAAAAAATGAATTTGAAATAATTTCAATCAAGTCTCGTTAGCTGAACCAGACACATAATATGTGACGGAGGGAGTAGTAGTTAATAATTGAATGTTCAGAGCTAGCTGTTAATTGAGTTAGCTAATTGAGGTCGAAAATATTTAGCAAAATTAGTAGTAGAATAAAAGGGCAAACGAAAAATGACATAAAATGACATTTTGTGGTTCAAACTACTCCGTAAACAAAAAATAAAAAACCTTATATGTGTAATATTGATAATTGAATTTATAATTCAATGGGGTAGTTCAAGTGGCAAATAAATATTTTTTTTTTGTGAAAAAAGAATTTTGGGAGAACCCGAGTTCGATTCCCACAAGTAACGATTCTCCCTGCGCGGAGAAAGACCCGGTGAAAAAAAATGATTAAATTCATATTCATATTTTAGTCATAAACTACTAATTACTAGAGGGTTTTTTTTTTTTTAAATCCCAATTTATGTATTTAATTTGGTTCAATTAGTAATTAATAATTTAAACATTTTACAATTTAATTTTTATATTAATAAATTTAATATTAGTGAATAAACTTTATATGAAAACTTTATTTATTAAATTAAAAAATAATTTTTTTTAAAAAAAAGTATAAGGAAAAGTTAAAAGTGAACATAACTAAATGAAAAAAATGAGTTTGATACTCAAATAGTTAACATAATAGATAAAATGCAATGTAGTATTTGTTCATAACTACTTTCTCAACCTATTGAAGCACAAGAGAGTCAGTTTTTAAATTGATTATTTGATATAAAATATATTAAATGATTGCTTAGTGCTGTATGTTAAAAACAAACAACAACAAAAAAAAAACACAAACAACAACAAAAAAAAACACAAAAAGAGTGTTAATATGTCATCACTTTTTCTTTTCTTTTCTTTTCTTTTTTGTAAAGTTTTTTTTTTCACAATATATTATTTAATTTTTGACATATTATGTAGACGAAATGTAACCTAAGTTTCTCAATACAATGTCTATAAAATATAACTACAATTAATTTATTATAATAGAACATTTTACCATCTCTAAAACTGTAATATCAATGGACAATAACTAATTATAACTTATTGATGGGTAAATATGCACATGTACTAGTCGGTCCGTTAATCACCCGTCCGTCAACGGTCACCAACCTGCCCGTCGACGTCACCCAATCGGTCCGTCGACCGCATGATTGGAAGCAACACACCTTGTGGATTGGAGGCTCACGAGCGTAACAGTTGCTTGATGTGACGACCGACAACTTTTCGGGAACAAGGGATCCGTGTTTTCATCACCTCGAGTGACTCAACCACTTCGAGCAAACCAATGCGCATTTTGCGGAGTGACTGTTCAGCCCATGCAAATATGCCATCCACTTGCATATCAGACACCATGTGCATAGTGAATCCACTTTGTATAAATATAGGGGTCATTCCCCTCACTGATGGGGGGGAGGAAAAAAGAGAGAACTCATCAGTACTACACTAATACACTTGCGATTTGCTCATTTTTCTCCTACTTACTCTTTATTACTGTTCGTCACCCGTAGAGCGATATAGCTTCGAACCGCTCAGTCGCTGACCGGTAGACCGACCGTCTGACCGGCCGAACGACATTCCTCACCACCCGTAACACATGTATCCGTAGCGTAATCGTAGACCCCGTTTACATTTACGCTAGTATCCGTAGCGTAATCGTAGACCCCGTTTACATTTACGCTATCATCCGTAGCGTAATCGTAGACCCCGTTTACATTTACGCTATCATTGGCGCCGTAATCGTAGACCCCGTTTACATTTACGCTATCATTGGCGCCGTAATCGTAGACCCCGTTTACATTTACGCTATCATTGGCGCCGTCTGTGGGGATTGAACGAGTCACTCTGTTCTATCCCGTTATCTTTTCTTTCTTCATACTATTATCCATCTTGAAATGACGAACAACAGGAGAAATCGTAGCCGAAGTCACATGCGAAAGAGAAATTCCAGGAGAAATCGTAGCCGAAGTCACATGCGAAAGAGAAATTCAAGGAGAAATCGTAGCCGAAGTCACATGCGAAAGAGAAATTCAACCCGTCGGATGACTAGAAGTCACATGCGAAAGAGAAATTCAACCCGTCGGATGACTAAAGCATTTCTAGAGGACGATCTACGTCACCGTCGGATGACTAAAGCATTTCTAGAGGACGATCTACGTCAACAATTAGATCGGTCAAGGAACTTGAACAACGAGCTCACGTCCAATCCGTCAAGAGAAAACATACAACCAACCCAACCAGTTGGTTCGAGCGAAGGCCTACATGCTGGACAAACAAACTTTCAAATGACAATTACATGTGCCATGTTGCTATCAGTAGGCCAAACGTTGACCTCAACACCAGGAATATTGGGAGCAGTAGGCCAAACGTTGACCTCAACACCAGGAATATTGGGAGGGAATCAAATACAGTTGACCTCAACACCAGGAATATTGGGAGGGAATCAAATACAAGGAGCACCGCAACCAGGAATATTGGGAGGGAATCAAATACAAGGAGCACCGCAACATGGGTCCACACCGGGGAATCAAATACAAGGAGCACCGCAACATGGGTCCACACCGATATGCCAACCAGGGCTGGGAACTCTTGGGTACTATGTTACGACACCCACCCCCCCCAAATGATGACGAACCCTCAGAGTCCTATCGCTCAACAACAAATGCCTCAACTTTTCCATGTACAACAGTCGCATCCACAACCTCAAGGGAGCAACCAAGAGGAAGTTCGATTGGCGAATCGTACGCAAAGACTAGATCGAGAAGAACATAAAAAGCATCGACAGGATGACGTCATACAACGCAGAAGTGTTTTCGATCGAATTCGAAAGAGTGCTAAATTCCGATTGGGGGTTCAAGGTAACCATGATCGACAAACATCACGAATGATTACAAAGAAGCGGCTCAAAGAACGCACTACAAGCGGAACGAAAGGCTCAACTGGTCGGGTGGACTACCAAGATGCATGGAAGAGTGGGTCTGCTGTCTGACCATGGGATCCTACAAGTCTTAGACTTCTTCGTTTGGAGTTTTTTTCGACCTGCACGAATTTTCATTTGGGGTTGTGTTCGACCTGCACGAATTTTCGTTTGAGGTTTTATTCGACCTGCACGGATCTCCGTTTGGGGTTTTGTTCGACCTGCACGGATCTCCGTTTGGGGTTTTGTTCGACCTGCACGTTTGGGGTTATGTTCGACCTGCACGAATTTTCGTTTGGGGTTTTGTTCGACCTGCACGAATCTTCGTTTGGGGTTGTGTTCGACCTGCACGTTTGGGGTTTTATTCGACCTGCACGGATCTCCGTTTGGGGTTTTATTCGACCTGCACGGATCCGTTTGGGGTTTTGTTCGACCTGTACGTTTGGGGTTATGCTCGACCTGCACGAATATTTCGTTTGGGGTTTTGTTCGACCTGCACGAATCTTCGTTTGGGGTTTTGTTCGACCTGCACGGATCCGTTTGGGGTTTTGTTCGACCTGCACGTTTGGGGTTATGCTCGACCTGCACGAATATTTCATTTGGGGTTTTGTTCGACCTGCACGAATCTTCGTTTGGGGTTGTGTTCGACCTGCACGTTTGGGGTTATGATTCGACCTGCACGGATCTCCGTTTGGGGTTTTGTTTGACCTGCACGAATCTTCGTTTGGGGTTTTGTTCGACCTGCACGAATCTTCGTTTGGGGTTGTGTTCGACCTGCACGTTTGGGGTTATGATTCGCCCTGCACGGATCTCCGTTTGGGGTTTTGTTTGACCTGCACGAATCTTCGTTTGGGGTTTTGTTCGACCTGCACGAATCTTCGTTTGGGGTTGTGTTCGACCTGCACGTTTGGGGTTATGATTCGCCCTGCACGGATCTCCGTTTGGGGTTTTGTTTGACCTGCACGAATCTTCGTTTGGGGTTTTGTTCGACCTGCACGAATCTTCGTTTGGGGTTGTGTTCGACCTGCACGTTTGGGGTTATGATTCGCCCTGCACGGATCTCCGTTTGGGGTTTTGTTTGACCTGCACGAATCTTCGTTTGGGGTTTTGTTCGACCTGCACGAATCTTCGTTTGGGGTTGTGTTCGACCTGCACGTTTGGGGTTATGATTCGCCCTGCACGGATCTCCGTTTGGGGTTTTGTTTGACCTGCACGAATCTTCGTTTGGGGTTTTGTTCAACCTGCACGAATCTTCGTTTGGGGTTTTGTTCGACATGCACGAGTAAATGTAACCATCAGAGCAGCCAAGTTGTGCAAGTTTGTTAGCAGCGAGAGTTGGATGGAAGAATATACTACTTGAGAAATTGCAAGAAAGCATAGAGAAGCTTGAATAGATAAGAGAATGTACTACTTGAAAAACTGCAAGAAAGCATAGAGAAGCTTGAATATTATCTTATGTCAAGGAATTTGCAAGATGGTTGATCAGTCGACCAACATCTTGGGAGTCAAGCAACCAACACCAGCACAACCTGCACCGACGAGCGAAGCACTTGTGGATGCCGATCAACCTGCACCAGCCAACCAAGCACTTCGTGCAACCTGCACCGACGAGCGAAGCATTTGTGGACGCCAATCAACCTACACCTGTTTACTAAGCACTTCGTGTGATGGTCGACCGCTTGGATGTTATGCAATCTGGTCGATCATCAGCTGGGAAGCCTAGCCACCTTCAACGGACAACAACCACTTCAACATCAAGCCATTGACAGAGTGATTTGTTGAACAACCACTTGCATATCGACAGATTACTTGGTGTGTAGTAATCTACCGTGTTTTGACCAATCACTTGGATGTTAAGCAATCTATGTCGATATGGCGAGCAACCGGTAGACAAATCGCTTGGATGAGGAGCAACGGACGATCAACCACCTGGATGGCAACGTACACTCGGCCAACCACTCCGATGTCAAGTAACTTGTGACAAAGTGATATGTCAATTGATCACATGGATGTGAGGCATCTTTCGACAAATCAACCAATCGTGCGGGTAAGAGGCAACGTGCACGAGCAAACACTCGATCACGGAAACATGTTACATAATGACAAAGTGAAGGAAGGAAATGATTCACACACGCAAAGGTAAAAGTACAACCGACACAAGCGGGGTCGGTCTCCCGATCACACTCCACAAACAAACAACTACGACTATGGAGGACAAAACAATCATGGATCTTGACCACGCGACGAGGAAATACCCGTTGGNTGCACGGATCTCCGTTTGGGGTTTTGTTTGACCTGCACGAATCTTCGTTTGGGGTTTTGTTCAACCTGCACGAATCTTCGTTTGGGGTTTTGTTCGACATGCACGAGTAAATGTAACCATCAGAGCAGCCAAGTTGTGCAAGTTTGTTAGCAGCGAGAGTTGGATGGAAGAATATACTACTTGAGAAATTGCAAGAAAGCATAGAGAAGCTTGAATAGATAAGAGAATGTACTACTTGAAAAACTGCAAGAAAGCATAGAGAAGCTTGAATATTATCTTATGTCAAGGAATTTGCAAGATGGTTGATCAGTCGACCAACATCTTGGGAGTCAAGCAACCAACACCAGCACAACCTGCACCGACGAGCGAAGCACTTGTGGATGCCGATCAACCTGCACCAGCCAACCAAGCACTTCGTGCAACCTGCACCGACGAGCGAAGCATTTGTGGACGCCAATCAACCTACACCTGTTTACTAAGCACTTCGTGTGATGGTCGACCGCTTGGATGTTATGCAATCTGGTCGATCATCAGCTGGGAAGCCTAGCCACCTTCAACGGACAACAACCACTTCAACATCAAGCCATTGACAGAGTGATTTGTTGAACAACCACTTGCATATCGACAGATTACTTGGTGTGTAGTAATCTACCGTGTTTTGACCAATCACTTGGATGTTAAGCAATCTATGTCGATATGGCGAGCAACCGGTAGACAAATCGCTTGGATGAGGAGCAACGGACGATCAACCACCTGGATGGCAACGTACACTCGGCCAACCACTCCGATGTCAAGTAACTTGTGACAAAGTGATATGTCAATTGATCACATGGATGTGAGGCATCTTTCGACAAATCAACCAATCGTGCGGGTAAGAGGCAACGTGCACGAGCAAACACTCGATCACGGAAACATGTTACATAATGACAAAGTGAAGGAAGGAAATGATTCACACACGCAAAGGTAAAAGTACAACCGACACAAGCGGGGTCGGTCTCCCGATCACACTCCACAAACAAACAACTACGACTATGGAGGACAAAACAATCATGGATCTTGACCACGCGATGAGGAAGGACCCGTCGGAGGCTTCTTGAAGGGCTCTGGACCAGGAGGTGTCAGATCTTCGGGCAGAATGGTACGAACCGATTCCCAATCCTCAGGGAGAGCATTTTGTAATATGTGATACAAAGTTTGTTGCATGCCCCTTGTTCCTTTGAGATAACCCCATGCGGTCACCTTACGTATCATCGCTGATATCACTGGGTCTTCTCGGAACATATGGAACAAAGGAATGGCTGCATCCTCGGAGGGACATAAAGCAGACAACAGACCGGGCACCTCGGATGGTCGAGATACGAAATAAGCAATGGCATCTCGACGAAACTGATCGGAATTTGGATACTGTCCCAAGGAATAGAGTTGGGCGTCCAAATGGGATATTTGTTCTCGACGAGATTCGAGTTGGTTTTCCTGATCCCTCACGGTGGCCCTGAGTGATTGTGTTTCCTTTTCCCATCCTATAGCAGTAAGCTGGCATCGCAGGAACAGCTCGGCGCCTGTGCTAGCAACCTGACATAAACACGATCATAAACCACAGTTTAGAAAGTACCAATCGAAGAAAAGAGAGATCAGCAACTTAATGATTGGAGTAAGTACGTTAGCTAGGTGATGGGCTAGCTGCTCAGCAACTTTTTCGTTGGACAAAGTGGCGATGCCCGAGGGTGGAGGACTCAGTTGGAGTAACAGATCGAACATTTTTCGCAAATCAACTGGTGCGCGGGTCAACGCGCTCACAAGTGGAGACCCCCCGTCGAGGTTAGGACAAGTGGCAAAAGCGTTCCCCGACACCTCACTTTCAACCTCACCTATGGGACGCTTCCCATGTGATTTAGGGGGAAACGGAGCAGAAGGAAAGCCAGGGCTACCAAATTCATAACGGGGGATAGTAGGAGGTACAAATTTCTTTTTCAAAATAATCTTTGGCAATCCAGGTCGACTACTCCCGCTTGCGCCTGCACCTAGCAGTTCCTTTAATTCAGGATCAATATCCGGCGCTCCTGGATGTCAATAAGAAATAACAAATCGTGTGAGGAATCAAAGATAAAAAGGGGAGACATGTGCTAACCGTTTAAGATCCAACCTTGGGCCCCGTAAGTTGGAGCAGGGAGTCGAGCTGCATCAAAAGCCTCTGCGGAGTGGTAAATCTCTCAAGAATAGCATTCAGACTTAATCTTCTCAACAGCAATGTGAATCTCTGGAGTCTCAGGGGGTACCACGCACTTACGCATCCGACGAGACCATTCATTTTT
>NC_044922.1:5676228-5683390 GCF_003576645.1 Ipomoea triloba | reverse complement strand
TACAACCGACACAAGCGGGGTCGGTCTCCCGATCACACTCCACAAACAAACAACTACGACTATGGAGGACAAAACAATCATGGATCTTGACCACGCGACGAGGAAATACCCGTTGGAGGCTTCTTGAAGGGCTCCGGACCAGGAGATGTCAGATCTTCGGGCAGAACGGTACGAACCGATTCCCAATCATCAGGGAGAGCATTTTGTAATATGTGATACAAAGTTTGTTGCATGCCCCTGGTTCCTTTGAGATAACCCCATGCAGTCACCTTACGTATCATCGCCGATATCACTGGGTCTTCTCGGAACATATGGAACAAAGGAATGGCCGCATCCTCGGAGGGACATAAAGCAGACAACAGACCGGGTACCTCGGATGGTCGAGATACGAAATAAGCAATGGCATCTCGACGAAACTGGTCGGAATTTGGATACTGTCCCAAGGAATAGAGTTGGGCGTCCAAATGGGATATTTGTTCTCGACGAGATTCGAGTTGGTTTTCCTGATCCCTCACGGTGGCCCTGAGTGATTGTGTTTCCTTTTCCCATCCTATAGCAGTAAGCTGGCATCGCAGGAACAGCTCGGCGCCTGTGCTAGCAACCTGACATAAACACGATCATAAATCACAGTTTAGAAAGTACCAAACAAAGAAAAGAGAGATCAGCAACTCAATGATTGGAGTAAGTACGTTAGCTAGGTGATGGGCTAGCTGCTCAGCAACTTTTTCGTTAGACAAAGTGGCGATGCCCGAGGGTGGAGGACTCAGTTGGAGTAACAGATCGAACATTTTTCGCAAATCAACTGGTGCGCGGGTCAACGCACTCACAAGTGGAGACCCCCCATCGAGGTTAGGACAAGTGGCAAAAGCGTTCCCCGACACCTCACTTTCAACCTCACCTATGGGACGCTTCCCATGTGATTTAGAAGGAAAGCCAGGGCTACCAAATTCATAACGGGGGATAGTAGGAGGTACAAATTTCTTTTTCAAAATAATCTTTGGCAATCCGGGTCGACTACTCCCGCTTGCGCCTGCACCTAGCAGTTCCTTTAATTCAGG
Source organism: Ipomoea triloba (assembly GCF_003576645.1). NCBI lineage: Eukaryota > Viridiplantae > Streptophyta > Magnoliopsida > Solanales > Convolvulaceae > Ipomoea > Ipomoea triloba. The sequence continues at coordinate 5,682,332 of NC_044922.1, read as the reverse complement.
ATCAATATCCGGCGCTCCTGGATGTTAACAAATCGTGTGAGGAATCAAAGATAAAAAGGGGAGACATGTGCTAACCGTTTAAGATCCAACCTTGGGCCCCGTAAGTTGGAGCAGGGAGTCGAGCTGCATCAAAAGCCTCTGCGGAGTGGTAAATCTCTCAAGAATAGCATTCAGACTTAATCTTCTCAACAGCAATGTGAATCTCTGGAGTCTCAAGGGGTACCACGCACTTACGCATCCGACGAGACCATTCATTTTTGAAAGGAAGATCACCATCCAAACGAACCCGAAGAAATTTTTCTTTCCATCTACGGTTGTTGTCAGGCAAGTCAGAAACTTTCCCAGCTGTCCCACGACATTGGATAATGACAAAACCGTTGCGATGGTTCTTCCCCATGCACTTCACCAGATGGAGAAAATTGAAGAGTTCTAGTGTACAAGGCACTTGGTGGCGTTTGCAAATCTGAGGGTAGCATGCAAGAATACGGTGTGCGTTGGGTGCTATCTGACCTGGAACTATGCCGTAATAATTCACGAAGTCAACAAGGAATGGGTCAAAGGGGATGCGCAAACCGGCTTTCAAGGAATCAAAGTGCACACCTACCCAATATTTTTGGTGGCAATCAATGATGTTGGAAGGACGACGATCAATTGAGTAAGAAATCCCCTTTCCAATCAGCTTCTTGAGTTGTTCTACCTCTTTGTCGGTAAAATCAATTCCAACGATACGAGCACCATCGGAATCCAAGTCGACATAGTCATGTGATACTCCAGTTTGACTTCTTGAGAGTTCCTTGGGATTATGGGAGGTACCTTCGCCTAGTTGAACCTCAAAATTCTTTGATGAAATTTTTGAACGCTTGGATCGCGAGGTAACATGCGAACGAGCTTGGGGCGCATCGTCAGAATTACTCGATTCCTCAGACGCACTAACATCCTCATCATCGCTGTCATAGTCGCGCATACACCACTTTTTGTCTTGCGACATGCTACATTAGCAAAGGAATGTAAGTGACATACCACGGGCAAACAACATAGCGAAGAAGCAACGGCAAAACAAATGGCATCAACTTTTTTAGTTACAGCGTGTAGTTTTTAAGTCGCAGCGTGTACTATTTTTATTTGTGATTTGCTCAAAAAAAAATTCGCCGTGTTCGGTCGACGTCGACTGAGCTGATCGACGTCGACCGACGTCGCTCGGTCGACGACGACCAGCTCGGTCGACGTCGACCGCGCTCGATCGACGTCGATCGAACCCGGCGACTGCCGACTGGGAACCAGTCGGCAGTCGCCGGCCCTTTTTCCTCCAGTCGGTGGTCGCCGACTGGGCTCTGCTCCAGTCGCCGGCGACTGGAGCAGAGATCAGATCTGGAAATCCAGATCTGAAAAAAAAAAAAAAAAAAAAAAGAAGAAGAAGAGAGTTATAATGTTTTACTTGCTTCAGTTGCTTGGTCTTGGTAGCTTTTGAGGTGATTGGTGATATACTTGACGGCTTTGAGAGCTTAGGAATATCTTGATTGTGATGTGAGGATGGTAGATGTCTTGATTGTGAGGTGAAGATGGTAGGAGGATATTTATACAAAAAATTTTGGGTTTTTTGAGAAATTGGGTTGATCCAAAAAGGCTAATGGGTCATGTAAGAAGCAAAGTAGCTTGGAAGACTACTGGTGGGAGCATTGTTCTTGGCAAGTCCAAAATGTCAAACTGGAGGAAATATACACGCAGGTGGTCGGATCATCAAAATCACTCAGCTGACCGATAACAATCACCCCATTTGGTCTGGATGCGCCTGGTCAAGTCAACTACTCGGTGATTCGTATGTGCTACCTTCCTCATCCCAGTCGTGGAGAACTTGATTGGTCTGTCAACTTTTACTTGACCGAGGTATCGCCAAGGGAAGACCCATCTCCAAACCATGGAAAAGATGTGAACAAAATCCGCTAAATGATCCATTGCTCGACGATCGGAAACAAATAGGACAAACCCGTCTTTAATGATTATGCTTTCGGTTGTACTCTTTTTCCCTTAGCTAGGTTTTTTCCCATAGGGTTTTTCTTAGTCTAAGGTTTTTAACGAGGCAACCCGCGTAAATCACGCCCCTCCTGCTTAACTCAAACTTGAGGGGTTCATCACGGACTATCAAGGCATTCAAACCAGGGAGACTTTGCTCGCAACGAGTTAGCCGCCTGGAGCACATTCTACTTCTCGAACCTGACGACTCTCGCAGATTCAAGAAGTGGGGGACTTGTGATGGGTAAATATGCACATGTACTAGTCGGTCCGTTAATCACCCGTCCGTCAACGGTCACCAACCTGCCCGTCGACGTCACCCAATCGGTCCGTCGACCGCATGATTGGAAGCAACACACCTTGTGGATTGGAGGCTCACGAGCGCAACAGTTGCTTGATGTGACGACCGACAACTTTTCGGGAACAAGGGATCCGTGTTTTCATCACCTCGAGTGACTCAACCACTTCGAGCAAACCAATGCGCATTTTGCAGAGTGACTGTTCAGCCCATGCAAATATGCCATCCACTTGCATATCAGACACCATGTGCATAGTGAATCCACTTTGTGTAAATATAGGGGTCATTCCCCTCACTGAGGGGGGGGGAGGAAAAAAGAGAGAACTCATTAGTACTACACTAATACACTTGCGATTTGCTCATTTTTCTCCTACTTACTCTTTATTACTGTTCGTCACCCGTAGAGCGATATAGCTTCGAACCGCTCAGTCGCTGACCGGTAGACCGACCGTCTGACCGGCCGAACGACATTCCTCACCACCCGTAACACACGTATCCGTAGCGTAATCGTAGACCCCGTTTACATTTACGCTATCACTTATAATACCACCTAAATTATTTGTTAAAAAAAAACAAAGAATTGAGTGATGAGAAAAATCTGCAGTCACTATCGGAGTGGCCGAGTGTGTGTATTGAGTAAATCACACTCTTGTGTAATAGGCTGCAAACTACACAATAGAGATAAACCGTACTAGGAAGACCTTGTGCGACGGGCGGCATTGAATTAGATAACCCCAAACAAATTGGTCAGACTGTTGACTTAGTAACCATAAGATTACAAGTTTGACTTCCAACAATAACAACCTATTAGTCTTTTTTGTTTGTGCAGACTCTCAAGCAGTAACTGCAAGTTTCCTTGTCACTCAAAAAAAAGACTAATTTAAAGAATAGTAGTTGATGGTTTAAATTGGGTATTACAAAACGAGGGGTAGGAAAATAATAGTATCAGGAATAGTAATTGATGGTTTAAATTGTAGTATCAAGAATAGTAGTTGATGGTTTAAATTGGGTATGGAAATACAAAATGAGGGGTAGGAAAATAGTAGTATCATTGATCGGGGCATCCCAAATAATGGACTAGAAATAATAATGTAGTCGTGGACTCGTGGAGAATTGAACCTTGTTGTTGTTGTTGGAAGTTAGGTTCACGAGTCACTAGACAGTGAAGATTTAGTGAGCCAATGAATGATGTCTAAAGAGAGCCACCAAGCCTCTTATATAGTGTTGAAGACCTTCCGGATGGTTGACAAATGTATAGCTCTAACTTGCCTTCATTATTGGCTATACATGTGTCCCTCTACTACCTTGGTGCCAACAATCTTCATATGGCCGGGTAAGTAGAGCATCTAGCCTTCTAACATATGAAATGTGAATAGCTTAGGAGATTGGTGTGTGTTGTTATCTCATAGAGCATAGGTTCAAATCTTGTTGGCTATACCTTCTTAGCTTAGCATTTTATTCTTTCCTTTTGGTCACCATACGTCCATCCTCCTTAACAATAAAAATGGATCATCCACTAGAAGGACACTTTTCCAATAAAATGAACCTGGGTGCCATAGCATTTTAAACTTTTAGCCACATTTTAAAGTTTAGAAACAAGGTCCCAATGTAAGTATATCTTTCTTTCTCCTCAAATGAAATAAAGCGCAGACCAAATTTAGTATATTACACGTACTTCACATTTAATTGATACTTGTTATATACATATGCATATAAATCAACATTATTATATTGTCCTATTGATTAGGCATTTTTTGCAATTGCCCCTCAAAAAGTTAGGACATCAAACATAAGGTATTAGTTGGATTTGCCATGGTTGGTCCAACATATATACCTATAGACACAAAATTCTCACATGGGTCACATTTATAAATCAAAGATTTTTCATCCATTATTTTTTAGGTAATTGTTACAAGTCATGTGCAGCCCCTTTTCCTCCAAATAGCCCATGCGGCCATGCCACTACAGAAAGGCAATGCCATATCTTTTAATCAAAATTGTTAGCTAGCATAAGGATCTTGGTTTAGAAATGGGTCGTTGTTATCAAATTCTTAAGGTGCGTTGGTTTGAATATGGGAATCACAATTAAAATTTAAATACTTAATAATTGAAATGAGTTTTGGTGAAAGTATTTTACGTTTTTTGATAGTAGTTGGAATTGGAATTGGAATGATTAGTATTGTTGTTTGGTTTTGTATGACTCTATAATTGGAATAAAGGTTTAAAAAATACAAAAATAAAAATAAAGGCAATTGATCTTAATATGATGACATTTAAAGCACAATATAAACAAATAATCAAACCAAAAAACTAAAAGCAATAATCCTATGTATGTAGTGAGGATGTGAATGTATATGCCATTTAATTTTTGTATATGACTTTTAAAAAGCTTAACATGTTATTATGTTTAATTAGGTTGTGTATTTTTATTTTTATGATTTGTTTTGGATGTGAGCTTATGAAGCTTAACATTTGATGAAGTATTTACATGAAAATTAATTACAATATGTCTAGTTCAAGAGATACGGTAGATGAGTGGTATTTGAATTTAATATGTTATATTTTTTTTGTTTGAATATGCAAATGAGTGTCAAGAGTGGGAGGTGTTAGAGCTATTGCTTAGTGTGAATACGTGAATGGTGCCCGGGGGGAAACTACGGAGATCTGTACCCCGGGGATTGGTGTTCACTCTAAGGGTAGCGGGTGTCGATAATAATTAAAAAAAAATGGGGACTTGGGCATTGGTCCCACACTTTGTGTAGGGTAAGAAACATGATGATTACGCAAGGATCGATGATGAATGGTTTTGGGAGACTTTAGGTTTAAGCTTTTTAAAATAAATCATATGTATATATAGCCTCTTGGCCTTAGTTTGTGATAGGTGTGTATATATTTCTTGCATGAGACCACTTTTGGGTCCTTGTTTGTATATAACGCTATTTTGAGTTTTATGAAATTTAGCTTTTATGTAAAAAAAATAAAATATGCAAATGAGTCTAAGAGATACTTGTCATTTAATAATAATAATAATAATAATAATAATAAACATTTAGGATTTTATATTATTTATTTCTTTTCAATTCTCATATATACCAAACATTGAAATTGAAAATTGGAGTATGGCAAGTCTCCCATATTGCAAGAGATAAAAACAGGGGTGCTGATCTGTTGGCTCGTGCGCTAGATGGAGAAGACAGAGTGGCTATCTATAGTCAACCACCCAATGAACTGTTGGAAATCCTGGAAGAGGACCAATTCGGCCTCCCGATGTGGCGTCAAACTGACGATGACTAAATGTATGGGTATCCCCCTTCCTCCAGATCAAAAAAAAAAAAATCTCAATAATTTTATTCATACAAACCAAACACTGAAATTCAAACTCCGACTTTATTTTCATATTATTATTTTTTTTATAAAATTATAATTCATTTCTAACTAATTCCTTCATCCAACTAAACGTACCGTTAATTCCAAAGCTTACCGGACAGTTAGGCACACACATTTAATTGATTGGGGGAATGCGGTCTTCCTACCATTAATTACGCTTTAGGACTCTATCACAAAACCAGGTGGCCCTACTACATAGAAGCATTTAATATGGACTGGACATCTATCATAATTATTTCCCCTCTCAAATTGTACACATGGGAAATTATCAAAAACAAGTTTTTTTTTTTAAAAAAAAAATTAAATTTTGATTATATAGGTTTAATAGTTTTCCTTTATTATATTGATGCATATATATATATATATATATATATATATATATATATATATATATATATATATATATATA
>NC_044922.1:5640040-5675172 GCF_003576645.1 Ipomoea triloba | reverse complement strand
ATATATATATATATATATATATATATATATATATATATATATATATATATATATATGAGCATCCTTATTAGTTTAGTTTTAGGTCGTTTTTGTTCGTTACATGTATGAAAGAAAGATGAGAAGGAAGAAAAAAAATGAAAAAAAAAGGTTGACAACAACAAAAGTAAAAAATAAAAAATAAAAAATAAAAAGTTCGTATTTACAGGCCTAGCTCGCGTGCCAACTAGGTGCAGCTGGTGTGCCCAACGCGCAGTTTGGCACACCTGCAATATGTTTTTCCCTATTTCTTCTTAATTGATGGAGCCTACAAAAAATCTATTTTTTCGAAATAAACACCCTTAAAAAACCACCATTCTCATTAGTACAAAAACCAGTCCTTAGTTTTTTGTTCGGATAAAACCTCAAAAAATCACTAATGTGATTGCTCCAAAGATTGCCATTATACACATGTATCATTTTTAATTTTATTTTTCACTTTTGATCTTTTTAGAGAAAAATTTACTAATAAAAAAAAAGGTCTAATAGACCACTAAACATGGTACAAAAGAACAATTAAACTCTTGAACTTTAAAAAAGATCAATTAAACACATAAACTTATCATTTTGATGCATCCAAGTCCAATAATCGGTCACCCACTTGTACTATCTAGTAATTAAATTTCAGATGATTAAATTGGTCACTAGCGACCGTTCTGGTCGCCTTCTTCCTCACTCAAAGAAGATAACCAGTGTTGCCTTCTTCAACCCGTCGCCTTCTTCCTAGAGGAGGCAACTATGCGTCGCCTTTTTCCTGGAGAAGGAGGCGACTAACTGGTCGCCTACGATCGTTTTCAATCGTCGATCGTCATTTTTTTTTCTAATTACTATCCAAGATGGTGGTCAACACGGCATGGCTACCGATAACCTATTGGTTACCGGTGAACTGGGCTTATTTGATTAATTTTATAAAGTTGAAGTACTTAATTGCACATTTTTAAAGTTCAATTCCTTTTTTTTTTTTTTTAAAACCAAAGTTCAATGACTTAATTACACTTTTGTATAAAGTTTCAAAGTGTATTTGACCATCCCTCCCCTCACCCCTACCCCCACCCGAAAAAAAATGAAGTAACCAACATGACCAAAAATGAGGAAAAAGAACTAGAAGTTGTGCATCTAGTTATAATTTTTATAATCATACACTAATAGTAAGAATTAAGAGGGGCAACTCTAGTTGAGTTGGATAAATTGTTAGTTTAGCTATCACAAATTTTTAAGTTTGACTCTCAATAAGAGCGACTTATTGATTTTTCGGGACCTAAGTTGGTTTTTCTTCTTGTGATCCTTTGTTAGCTAGGATCACAAGGCAAACTTCACTCAAATAGCACATTAGATGGTGACCGCGATTTTGTTTGTTTGTTTGTTTGTTTTTTTTTTTTAAATCAAGTAAGAACTAAGAACGCCACAAAAGTTTTGGAACAAAAAGTGACAATTACTCTACTCAAAAGCGCTAGTCATCTTAACATAATAAAACATGGGAAAATTACATCTTTGGTCCCTGAGTTATACTCAAGTTCCGACTCAGTCCCTGATTTATTGTCGTATCCATTTTTAGTATCTCAATTATGAACGAAGTGACGCATTTGGTCATCGGTGGTTAAAATTGACGGAAAAATTAATGAATATTTAAAATTTGAAGGGTAAAGTAGGAAATTCACTTTTTATTCTCTTTCTTATATCACAACCACTTTAAAAACATTTTTTTTTTCACTTTTTAGCCTCTTATTTCAAGATTCTTCAATTCTAAAAGTATTTCAATGACTTCAGTATGACTTGTTAGGTACATGGCTCTTGTATAACAAACTTAAAGACTTAGCACAAACGAAGAAACACTTGATCATTGTCTTCAGGCGTGTGAAATGGCACATTATCCTAACAATTTTCGATTTTCTTTACTAAGCAACAAATGTAATCAAATCAGAACTTTTGAAATACAAAATGATGTCAAATTTCTCAGGTTGCTTTTATTTTAAATTCACCAACGGAATAATTTTAGATTTTTAGTATGTAAAAAATAATTATTTCGTATGCAGTAGTTTAGTCAATAATTGTTTTTCGAATTTTCATAACTGAGTTTTAGACTCCTCATTCATTACTCTGGTTTTTAAGAAGACAGAGGAGGTGATGGATATATATAATATATTTTTCATATATTGTCATGATATACAATTTTTGATTTAGTTACCGTAGAGCTTACAAAAGAATTTTACATACTAAAAATCTCAAGTTACTCCTTGGTGAATTATAATGTGGACCATGGTCTACAAAGCATTGTGGATCATGGTACAAAGCATTGTGGATCATAACTACAGTTTCATTGGACAATATATACTCAAATATTTGAAACTGTTATTCAGTTTCATTTAATTTTATATATACTGCAGTTTCCTTTTAACATAACTACAGTTTCATTTCGATATAACTACAATTTTATTTTATAATATAAAAATAAAATAAATGTAAGACAGTAACATTTGAGATAAAATGTAGTTTCATTTACGGAGCTTCGTTAACATGTGATGGCAGTAAAGAAACGGTGTCGTTTTTGGATCATTGTCCACGATATAACAACTGAGGGGCAAAATGCTAGCCGCCGATCATATTGGTTTTTCGCAACTTTTTTTCATACAAGAGGAGGTTTACATTCCCAACTTCTCTTAAAAATGAGAGTGCGCGACCATTGACGCCAACTAAGCTAGTTATTATCTATGCAATAATGATTGCCCGACGCCCGAGTTGAAACGAATGAAAAAATAAATTGTGGTTTTTAGTTTTTAAATATTTTATCTTGAACGGGATTAAAAATGAAAATAAAAATAAAAAACAGGATTGAAACGTTTTTTTTTTCCCTTCTCCCCCATTCGGCCATACCCATACATTTCAGTCAACCTCTGCTCTCTCCTCTTTCTCTTTTAAAAATTTTTTCCGTTTCCTCAACTCTCCATCACCAACCATTGTAATATTTCTCCCCATTCTCTCACCGGCGTTGTCGTCGTCATCGTCGTCATCGTCGTCATCATCACCATCGTAATATCTCTATTTCTGTAGACGCAAATATCAAACTATATATGCAGAAAAAAGGTTGCGAAATTTGATCTTAATTAACGTCTCTAGGGACCAGAAATCGTTCAATTCGTCCACGACGTTAGGCTAATTCGAATTCTTTTGCGAGATATTCAATTAGCCGGCATCACAACAAGGACATATATTGAAATATATAGAGATAAATACAAAGAGATACAGATTGGACCGCGTTGTGTGTATACGGATATCTATTTGTTGATTTGATATAGAAATTTAGGGCTTTTGGGGGTGTGGAAAAGGATGTTGGGGGCCGGATTGCAGTTTAATCGGAGGTGCAACGGCGACGATCGGTTTTACAGTGCGGCGAAGGCTCGCCGGAGTCGAAGTCAAAATCTGAACGGTCACCAGAACCATCAGAGCCAAGATCATCTCCGAAGAGCTCAGAGCGACGTCGCTGTCTCCCATTCTCCGAAGTCTGATGTCCGAGTCTCCACCGATGAGCCACCGAAGGAGAAGTTGGCCGTCGTAGACGTGCCGGGATATGGTGCCTTGTCTATGTCAAATATCCAACAGTTTCTGCATTCCGTTACTCCTTCTGTCACCGCTCAGTATCTCTCTAAGGTTTATTAATCAAAACTTGATTCAACATTTTTGAGAAATTTTTGTTTTGATTAAGTTGCAAAGTCATGAATACTATGCTATTTTATTCTCTCTGAAGTTAATTTCTAAAGTTTAAAGGATATGTTTAATTGATAGTCAAATGTGCAAAGTTTTGTTGATTACTTGCAAATTTTAGTGGGCACTTTGTTTTTCTCTTGAACTCTTTGTTGTTGTTGGTATATAGTTATGCTGATGGTGTTTGATTGGTTTTGTATGTGCTAATATCAGACTACAATGAAGAGTTTGAAAATGTGTGGTCCGGAGCTTCAGCCTTATTTCCTCTTAGGGGATTTATGGGAGGCCTTCAAGGAGTGGAGTGCATATGGTGCTGGAGTGCCATTGATATTGAATGACTGTGATAGTGTAATTCAGTACTACGTTCCCTATTTATCAGGAATCCAATTATATGTAGACCCTTCAAAGTCTTCTGAGAAATCAAGGTATCGATCTTAGTGATTTATTCTGATTTTATTAGTCTTGAATATTAACTCTTCCATAATCTTGATATGGGTGACTCAGCCTCTTTGATCTTGTAGTATATCTTTTCATAATTCAATTTACATTTTTTGTTTTATAGTTTATGTTTTGATTGAGTGAAAATGTAATTTCCTCATGTTCGGCATCATGGATTGCAATGATAAAAATATAAAATATGTGTTGTTAAAAGTGAGCTGTCTTGGAAGTTGTGATTTGGGTGTGGTAGAAGAATGCTATGGCTTTGCCAATCATTTTGGATATATAATGCCCTTAGATTAGTTGTCTTAAAACTCCTACTGTTTAGATGATAATGCTTGGTAAACTGACATAGCTTAGTTAATTTCCCTTTTTGTCAAAATATTAAGTTCAATAATTGATTTTATCAGTATGTGGACACCCTATAATACTCAAATACCTCCCTAGGCAGTGGCTGATACGAGTGCCTCTTCTCTAAGCTGTGTAAAATGTTTCCTTGAACTGCCAAATACCTTAATGGGGGGCATTTCTATGCATGTTTTCTTGCTGAATTCATTATAGATGATCTGCATTTGAATTCAGTACCATTGCTTTCTAATTATGTACTTTTGAATAGCATGAGACAACAATAATTGAGTGATGGTCCAAACAAGACCAATTGCAACTCAAATTTTATAGAAAATGAGACTGTTAGCAGTGGATATATGTGCCCCTTATTTGCAAAGAGAAGGCTAGCTTAGCCATATTCCTCATCATATTGCTTCTTTTTGCATATGGCGATTTGGAAACTATCATTTTAATACTCTATGCGCTTTAGTCACAGAAACATACGTGAACTTTTAAGTAGATTCTTTAACCTTTTGTTTGATATTGTTTATAGGTGTGTCCGTGTGTGTATGCATGTCAATGGCACTGACTATATTCTGTCATGTTTTCATAAATTTGTCACCTACTTCAATTAACAAGTCAGTTAACCACTTGAGTATTGAATTGAGTGTGTAAGAAGGTTGCAATGGAGATGTTTAAGCCGGCTATGATCTGCATTGCATTGTTTGGTTGCAATGGTGTTCTGTGACCTGTGTACACTATGGCAACTCAACTTTTTGGTTACACCTATATTAGGTTTCCAACTGCTATTGATTGATTGAATTTTTTGGAAGCTCAAGTTCTTATTCTTCCAAATTTTTGTTTCCTCCCTCTGATTTGTTTTCTCATTGACTCATGGACGGCAACACATTGCTGCCATTCTTTGTCCTAGATTTCATGGTATATTCACTGGATAGTAGGATGTTTTCAATCGTATCTATCCAGGAATGTAATGGTTGAGCTGAGTAATACAACTGCAGCTATTTTTTCTCCATGTGACACATTAGTAGTTACCTGTTAAAAAATGAACTAGGCAATACATGCCTTACATAGTTACATGTACTGGTGGCGTGTGTGATCTTGCCTCATGGAGCCATGGACCTTTCATACTGAACTGGTTCCATTTTGATGGGAAATAGTTAATCGTAGTGCATGTATATTGTTAATAAAGCATTTTATATTGCAAATGAACTAGAATGAATTAGTGGCGTTTCTGTTTAAATTCTGCTTCCTTATGTTAGTGGAAAACTTCTACTTGTCTTATTTCTTGTCTGAAATGGGTTTATCTTGTGATAGAAAACCAGGTGAGGAAAGTGATGGCGATTATTTTAGGGATTCAAGTAGTGATGGCAGTAGTGATTCTGAACAAGAGAGAGGTTGCTTGAATTATTCAAGGGAGAAAAGGAGTTGCCATTGTCAAACCAGTGAAAATTCTCTTGGGATTAACCGATTGTCATTAAGAGATGAGAATGGTACATGTCAAGAAGGCTTTTCCAGTGATGAAGGTGAACCTGGGCGTTCTCAAGGTCACTTGGTGTTTGAATATCTTGAGCGAGTTCCTCCTCATGGTCGGGAACCTTTGGCAGACAAGGTAGGTCCTTTCATTATAAAAGTCTGTGATGAAAAAGTTTTATTCTTGAAGGGAGTTAGTGAGATAAATGCTTTCTATTACTCATTTATTTATTATTACTTTAATCATTGTCTTGACCTCCTTATACTGTTGCAGATTTCACATCTTGCTGTTCGCTTTCCTGAGTTGAAGACACTTAGAAGTTGTGACCTACTTTCATCGAGTTGGATTTCAGTGGCCTGGTAGTGTGAATTTTCCTTCTGTTTATTGTCATTTGTATGTGCACACTAACTTGATTAGTCTTTATGATATTACTTTTGTAGGTATCCAATTTACCGGATACCAATGGGACCTTCACTAAAACCCTTGGATGCTTGCTTCTTGACCTATCATCATCTTCGTACACCGGTGGCAGGTAACTGAAAATGTCTTTTATTTTATAGCTCTCATGAACCGAATAGTTTTACTTTATTTGCTTGTGCATCTTTTTATCAAGGGATGCACGTAATGCCACTATCTAAGAAGTTTTGGGTTACATTGAGGGTGTTTGGGTTATATATATATTCTTTTGCTTGGGTGTTTGCTCTTTTAGTTACTACGTGGATTTGATTGCCATTTTCGTTGTGGTCTAAAGCACCTATTTTTCTATGCATTTCTATTTTATGTTCAATTTGCCACTGTCTTGTATCGTCTCCTATCTCTTCTAATCCCCTTTTTGTTTTGTGTTTCCAATTGCTTATAATAGTTGCTTTGAAACTCTTTTTAACTCTGAGAAAGCTTGAATACTGATTTAACTACTGTTATTAGTAAGATCTACTTTCATGTTGAACTTCTTCTTGTATTGCTTTTGAGATTTGAAATTGTACTCTGTAGGGACTCAAGGTGCACGGACCACAAGTATTACATGTCCATGTGAGACGGATGCTATCCCAAATATATTGTTACCCGTTTTCGGCCTTGCTTCATACAAGTTTAAATCATCGCTGTGGACCCCTGACCGAGGATGTGAACGTAAATTAGTGAACTCCCTCTTGCAGACCGCTGGAGAATGGCTGACAATGCGTCAGGTCCATCACCCAGATTTCAGTTTCTTCTGCCGAAATTGAAACTTTAAGACGGTTTGTTTCTCTTCCCCAAATTCTCACTCCCTCGTAGAGTCATAGGCAAAGAAACCCAATGGTTTTTGTTTGATGCAGCAGTATAACTATGAGGAAAGTTGAGTCAGGGCTGTTATTTGTGATGCTATTATTTATTACTATGAGAAAGAGGAAAAGAAAAACATTAAAAAAAAAGAACAAAAAGGAAAAAAAAAGAAGAGAATTGAAATGGCAGAGCAGGGCAGTCGGGGAATATGAAGGTTGCTATGGGCATGGTTGGTGGCAATTATGTTTAAGATTGGCGTGAAAAGGAGCAAGTGATGCATTGACCAAGCTCCACCCGATGTTAGCAACACTGTGGAATGGTTGGAAAAAAAAAAAAGAAACTTTTAATCTCAACACAATACGTACTTTTGATGGAACCGGCTGCTGGTTTTTTTCCCTGCCTTGATGATCATTAGGTTTGGGTTCTTTTTTACCTTGGGGTTGATAAGAGTTTTCTATGGAAGTGAAGTTCATTTTGTCCGCCCCATATTGTACACTAGTTACTCTTTTTGTTTTCGGTGGCTTATAGTAAGTAGCCTGGGAACCTATAATTAGTTGTACACTAACTGTTAATTTTGTTTTGAATCACTTGGAGTAGCAGGGTACTATAAATTAGTTTTGGCAGCATAATCTGTCTGCACGTTTGGTTAACTTTTCATTGAATCATTCTATGCTTATTATCTGTCAAAGCCTAATTGATAATCAGGTGTGTCATGCCTGGAAAGGTACACACCGTGAAGGCGTGAATTGTATGAAAGCGAGTTCTGTGCGATCTTCAAGTACAGATTTAGCATTGGCAATTCGTGTTTCATGTATAAACACATGGTATTAACAGGTTTGGTCCATACACAAATATGACGGATAAGCTAAGAGCATCCTCGTAAGTTAGTTTTTTTTGAGATTTTTGAAATATGAATAGAGGTGGAGGGGGAAAAGGGGAAGAAAAAGAAACAAAAGTAACCGAAAATGTGATGTAGAATAGAGATGTAGAATAGAGGTGTATGGGGAAAAGGGGGAAAAAAGAAACAGAAAGTAACAAAAAAAAAAAAAAAAAAAAGCTTCTACGCACCCAATTGGTGCGTGTGGCACCACCTGCAACGACATCTGCTTTTTTTCCTATGTAATGGCCTAATGGGTCCAAAAAAAAAAACTTGAATTTGTAGGATTGCAAACTTGAATTCAGGCTTAAGTCTAAAAAACTTGCAAAGAAAAAATAAATGGTGATACTCTAAGGACATCCACACCAAAAGTTCTTTCACGATTTTTGAGAGTATTAAAGCCAACATAAAAAACAGAGAAGGTAAGAGAGAGAACAAAGGATTCCATATGCAAATAGAGTTTTTGGAATAGTAAAAGTATATTGAAACAGTAAAAGTCCATCTATTTGCCTTCCATTTTAGCCGTTTGTCTTTCTGATTTACTGACACAATGTCAACCTTCCATTTTTTTTTCTTTTTCTCTTATTTCTTGGCCAACTCTCTCTCTTATATGACACATTAAAAACTGTGCAAAATATGAACTGATATTGATGCTCTAACAAGCTTCGAATTTAGAGCATACGAGTTGACATGATATAAATATCATCATTAGTTTATGTAATAAATTTGTGTAAATTCATAAACATAATAATTTTAACATATTAAATAGGTTCATACTTTGTCTTAACAGGTTAATATATTAAGAATATGAAACTAGATGGGTCATATCAAATTGTAATGATTTAGGACACAATTAGACAACTAGATCTGAACATGTTATTTTCGTATCCAATTTTTTATGTTGCGTCAAAAATTACTAAGTCTAAGCACAATTCCGTTGTCAAAGTAGTGGAGGGATGAAATCTAGTGGGGTCAATGGGTTTACCAAAGAATAACAAGCTTCAATAACCCCTTTAAACCAATAAAATAGTAAAATTGAGTTTTAATATAATGTCATTAGTCATTGGTAGAATAGTGCACTTGAGTCCTACACTTGTTTTAAATATTCTCTATTAGGGCAAATCCCATTTGTGGTTTTTTAATTTCTTTGTTTTTTCAAACCAAAAACCAAATATTTGATTTTTCAACAAATGGGAGTCGTTGTCGCCATATATATCAAATGCTTTTTGTGATTTTTTTTTATTAAATATAATGATTTTGTTGGGACCAGGTCTACCATAAATCGAGTATAAAAGTACAGGATGAGAGGTAGGAAAATAGTAATATTATTGCTTGGGACACTATATATATGCTTAAAGAAGTGCGTACAAAGTCCAAGATACCAGTCCAAAACAACGGCTGAAATAATAAATAAACAATATAAATTGTAGCCCAGTCAATGGACTAGAAGTACTAATGCTATTACCACTCATTCTAAATAATATGATTTTACATATATTGAGGGAATGTTCTATGTGTTAATAATAATAATAATAATAATAAAACCTATTTTTTGAACCAATAATAATATACCTATTTAAATTTGAATATCTGTAAATTTTTTACTAGCCAACCAGAGACACAAGAAATTGCAAATATATATATATATATATAGGCGGCAATGCGCTACAATTCAATATAATCTTGAAATGTACATACATCTTATTTGAAGAGAATAAGGTTTAAGTCATCATGTGTTGGTCAGCTTTCATGATGAGCCCTGAGCTTCCTCTCCATAGCCTCTGAACACATCTGCCCCATCTTACGATAAAACCCCACCATCTCTGAAAGCTGTTCTATCGTCATTTTCCCTATCACAGCCTTTGCCATCTTCTCCCTCTCTTCTGTCATCTTCAACCTCTCAATGTACACTGACCCATTCCTCACTGTTGCTCCCATCTGCTTCAGCCTCTTCTCTTGCTGCAAGCTAAGCGCTGTGTTTTCTTCCAGAAATTCTGCGCCTGCTTTTAGCTCAGATTCTTGGATTGAAACGTTATTGTTACCTCTTCCTGTGCTGTACATGTCCTTTGCAATGGAGAAACTCCTGACAATGCTTTTTCTCTTGCTCTCTAGCTCGTTGTTGAGCTTTATATCCTTTTCCATTCTTCTGCTGCCACTCAGCTTCTTCTCGTATGCTCTTACAGCCTTCACAAATTCCTGGTTAATCAACTCATATATGTTAATGTTTTGCTTCACAAATTCTGGGTCTATCTCGAAATCTTGTAATTTCTGACCACCCAGAAGTGGTCATTACTCATTACAAGATTTCTGGTCGAAACTCGAAAGTAGTCTTTTAAACCAACTTTTTGGTCATTTTGAAAATTTGAAAACTTTTATGTCACCTCAAGGGTCATTAGTCCCCGATCTGACAGGACTGTAAAGAAATAAATCACGACAATTTATTAAGTGAAAAGATTAGTGTTTAGTGCCTGCAAGGAGTCACTCCCCAAGAGGGTGAATCTCCTGCAGGCTGCATGGCCCAATCCTATGTTCTTTTTTATAACCTACCACCCAAGAATCAACTGAGTTATCGGCGCGGCTTATGTCACTATTTCCTATTACCAACAAAGGTGGTTGAAAATTTGGATGGTTAAACATCATAGCATTCTCCTAATTTTTGACATAATTAGAAATTTCGAGAAACCAATAGATAATTCCTTGGTAAAATGAAACATAAGGAGTAGGAACTAGGAAGTACCTGGTATGCCATTGAACATCCTGGGTAATCAAAGCTACCCAAATCATGGGCACGCATTCGTTCAGGATGGAATTGCAGTCCCATAATGAACTTACCCTCCTCCGGATTATAAGCATCTGGATCATAGAACCCTTCTATCAACCCATCAGGAGCAAAGGCCATAGGCACAAATCTCTGAGCCAATCTTTTCACTCCTTGGTGGTGATAGCTATTAACCATAATCTCCATCTTCTCATCATCATCATCTCCCAAAGTCTCCCTAAACCATTCATGCAATGGTGTCTTCTCCACAACCTTAACAACATGCCTATGCCCATCATAGTCCTCATAGTTCATATGCACAACTTTTTGTTTCTCTGGGCAATTTTTGGAGAGCTCTTTCCCTATGTCCTGATAAAGGGTGCCTCCACAAGCCACATTGAGGATTTGTGAGCCTCTGCATATCCCCAAATAGGGAATGTTCCTCTCGAGACAGAGCTTTGCTAGGCTGAGCTCTATCGAATCCTTTTCGCGGTCGATGGCTGTGTCGCTTGCGTGTAGGTTCTTGATTTCTTGTAGCTCTTCGGGTGTGAAGTTTGATAGTTCTGCGTCGTAGAGAGACGGGTCAATGTCTTCTCCCTCGCAGAGAAGAACTCCATGGATGGGCTCGAAGCTCTCTAGTAGCGTGTGGACTCCGCTCACTCGTGGCACTATTACTGGCACTGCTCCATAGCTCACTATCAGGTCTAGATGGTACTCTCCTGTTCACAATTGCCATATTATGTTATTTCAATCTAATACAAATTAAAGGAAAATACTATTTGTATTCTCAACTTTTACTCCCTTCACAAAATGTGTGATGTTGACATTTTCTTAGGACCCACAAGATGAAGATAACTAATGATTCATTGTCACGTCAGGAAGTAAAAAAACATGAAGTACATGTAGTAAAACTCCTAAAACTCCTAATATAATTCTCTAGCCTAAATTATGATGTCATTAGGTGGAAGGATCAGTGTCTGTCGACCTAATGGCTGGTCCTCACAAGGAGCCAATTCTACTACATTCAGTACATTGGGTATAACTCCATCTGACAAGACTGGTGCACGATATTAGGTGTAATTTCATTGGACAAGACATTAGAACTCCCATGTTGGGACGGCCAGACTCAATCCTATTTTATTAATTTTGATCATACGACAAGCATGTATAGGAGCAGACAAGTGCATGTATTTGTGAATAAAGAACATAAATTTGGTGGCATACATATCATGAAACGAATTCGCAGGAAATTAAAGAAGACATACCTACGAAATCAACGAACTTGTTCTTGCGAACGGTACGACGAGAGACGATGAGAACCCTAGGGAGAATGGTGGAGAGATCTGCAGGCGCCATGGCTGAGCTCAAGAAAATCTTCCCCTTTCACAATTCACTTCCAGAAATAAATGTGAAAAACTAAAGCAGACCCAAAAATCACACTTAATCCCCTTAATTAGTATCTATACAAACCCAGATTTTTTAATTTAAATTTACAACGTTCGATTGTTTCCTCGATGGAATATGTCAATATGGAAACCCTAGGCTGTTTGTGTGTGTATATATAAGTATATATAGATACGTGTGGATGGATGAGGGGTATGCGCAGTCGAGGCGCCGCGTAAAGAGAAGATGTATGTTTGATTGGTTGGACCTAATGGTATTAATTTAAATTATCATAGGATTAGATGTAGGGAATAGGGAGTCAAACATTTGATAAGATATGCTGATTTGGATACAGGAAAGAATATGCCGTCTTTAAGAACCGATTTGATCTAGGGTAGGCTAAATTTGAGTCTAAATATTGGAATTTAAAGAAAAAAATTTATAAGAGTAGATCTCAATAACAATTCGACTTAATAGTTCAAGTATGACCAACAATTCAAAGTCATAAATAATACAAAGCATTCAAATATCGATCACTTAGCTTGATGGTTGTTGGTAGTTTGGTACATTCTCTTTTATCAAGGTCAACAAAATTGTGAAAAGATAATCATGCATGCCATCAATAATATAATGAATTTAATTTTATTTAAGTAAGGTCTTAAATTTGAATTATGTGAGTAAAGAAATATACACCACAAATAACAGCTCAAGTACTGGACCCTCGAAAGAATTAGCAATATAAAAGTCAACAAATCATATTTTCTCCCTTAATAATTATAATCACAAGATGTTCATTGCTGATGAGATGAATATTCGTAAACTGTAATATCTAAGTATTCGTCGGTAAATTATTATTACGAATTGACATAGAAACATTTTTTTAACAAGTTTTAAAGTGTTTTAGGTGGCACATTTTTTTTTAAACACTATGAAGAGCTTTTGTGCATCATCACTTAAAATGTCACTAGTATTGTGCTCATTAATAAGTTTTCCTTTAGTAGTTGTAGTCCCTATTAGATATGTCAATTTTAACTTCAAATTAAACTGACAAAGTTTGCTTGAGAAGATTAAAAGTTACTCCGTACAAGTCAAGACAATAAAAATTCAACTTAATAAGAAAATTGCATGATATCATGAAACCAATAAACTAAATGGTTCGAGTCTCACCAGCAATAGTATGTAGGCAACCTTTCAAAGTGAGGGGAGCTTCTTGTGCGTAGTGAGCAAAAATCAAACATCTGTGTTCAGTTGAATTACTATAATTTACATCCTCTCATATGCTTTATCGGACCGGAGCGTGGGGACCTCGGAGTTGGGGATTCAATCTTTTGGAAGGAAATAAACTAAATGGTCGGAGTACACTACCCCAAAACCTAGTTGATTGACCACCCACTTAAGGCTACAATTTCTTCTTTTTTTTTTTTTTTTTTTTTTTTTTTTTTTAGGAAAAGAAGGCTACAGTTTTTGTTTTACTAGCATTTTGTAACAAAATATATCAGGGAACCTTTACATAGGCCCTCTCTATTATATTACAAATATGAATAAATTAATTTTTTATTTGTAGAGTTTTAAATAAAAATAAATTTATTTATATAAAATTTTTTAGTTATATAGCTTATACTAATGTCAATAATTATATTATTACATTATGTTTTTGAGTTGGATTTTGAGATTGGAAATTTGGATTGATTAAATAATATTTTATATTTAAATTTATTAATGTACATGTCCTAGTTTAATTTATTAAAATTAAAAACTTAAGATATTAATTTTAAAATAAAATTTTAATTGCGTTTTACCGATAAGCCTGAATGAGCAGATTCAAAATTAAGTGGGTTAGTCCAATTGATATCCCTAACTAATTAATTCTTGTATTCAACTATAATTAATTATTTATTATATTTAGGTATATATATACATGTTAGCAGCTCAACTAATGCATGTTAATCATTGAGCAAAAGGATAATGCCGTTACAGAATACAATGTTGGATAATTATATTATCTTCAAATGGATAAGTTTTCTTGCTATTTCATGCATATACTTCATACCAATTAAGGCTGTTATCTAAAATTTTAAACTTGCTTTGTATAGGGAGAGAGAGAGAGTTAAATTCATGAATAGCAAAACTCTTTTCGTATGTACATCCATGATCCACCATTTTTTTTTTGTGGCAATAAGATTTGGTGCGACAGGTTCTTGTGGCTGAGATGGGACAAAAGAGTAAAATAGAGGTCAACACTATTATTTATATAATTATATCTTGTGGACTATATGGATGAATGGTCTAAAATAGGTGGCTGGGATGCCAATTATGATTAAACACATGGGTGCATTTCATGTAGCCATATGTATAACTCCCGAACTTATCAGATTACCAAAGAATTTCATTTGTGTTTCTTTTTGGGGTCAGAGCTGAGGAGCAGTACATGTACATACATTATGATTCAACTTAGACAGATATATATAGTTTATCTCTCTCGTAGAGCCGCCAATAGGGTTATAGGGCTGCCAAATCCCGTCCTTTGGCGGGGTGGAATAGCCAAATTAAAGTCCGTCTTTTGGTAGGACAGATTTTATAGGGCGTTTGATTGAGAGGAAAGAATTTAGGGAGGAAAAATAATTCTGTAAGAAAAGAATAAAGTGAGAATAAAGTAGAAATTCAAATTATGGTAGAGATGAATAGAATTATTAAAAATAAAAAGATACTGAATGACATAAAGACTGAAATAACCTTGTGGTATAATAATAATAATTGAAGACAAATATGTCAATTTCTCATTTTCCCTTTTCCTTCTTCCAGAATTCATGGGTAGGGGGAATGAATTCCAATTCAATGAATGGAAGGAATTGCAATTCCATCCAACCAAACAATTTAGTTTTCTTTTCTATTGAATTGCATTGGAAAAGAATTTCAATTACATCCAACCAAACACCTTGTTAAAGTCTGTTTGGAGAAGATTTTAAAGTCGAAAAATACTACTCTTAATTTTTACTCCTATATACAAAATTTTGACGTAGATATTTGTATTAGGATTAATTACATGAAAAAATTAATTTATTAGTGCATGCCAAATCAGAGAATAAAATTTAGGGAGTAATATTTGAAAAATCTATGTAGTAGATATGTCCGACATTATATGTTGTTTATGTAGTAGTGAAAAATATTTAAACTCTGCCCAGTTTTGCAAATTCTCCCCTAGGCTGAACTCATCCATGTAATTTTTGGCCTTGCAATATGACATGGAAATAAATAAATAATTTTTTATTGTGCCGTAGGTTGCGACCCCATTTTATCGTACAAAAGGCTATATCATTGTAATTTTTTTAATAAAATTGAAGGTGTGATTAAGTGGAAGGACTCATCTATTTCTTGACTTTTGACTTTGAGTACGTATGTAATTCTTTAGAGGTGTCTATAATTTAGTGAGTGAATGAATTAGTTACTGTATTTGATGTGAAAACTCCGGGTGCACTAAAAAAATTGTATATTTTTTAATTCATTTTTTCTTACTTTATTTATTTTTTGTTTTGAATAATTGTATTTTTTATTTTGTATGTAATTAAATTATTAATAAAGGGCCAAAGACCTTGTGGTCAAGTGGCATCCGGTGTCCCATTTAACACTCCCACATGGATGATGGGAGTGGGTTTGAGCCTCAGTGGAGGCAACTGTTGACTCGTTGTGCTTCAGTAGGTTGAGAAAGTAGCTATAACTCGTTGTGCTTCAGTAGGTTGAGAAAGTAGCTATGAACAGATACTACATTGTAACAGAGTCAGTAGTACTCAAAAAAAATTATTAATAAAGAAAAAACACATGAATAATTGTATTTGTTTATTTTGTATTTTATAATTCTTATTTTCTTTATGTGTTTTTTTTTCTTCTGAATAATTATATATATTTGTTTATTTAAGTATAAATCTCTTTTGCCACAGACCTTGTAGTCAAGTGGCATAGATATGGTCCTTCTAAGTAAGAGGTCACAAACACTTTGTATTCTCATTTCTCATGTGATCAACAAATCACTTTCCTACACACACACATACTTTGTATTTACGTATAAAAACAATTATTATATGTATTTTGATATTTTGGGCCAAATTAATGGAGATAGGGACTACATGTCAATATTGGCCCATAACATATTCTTCGATTTGCTCAAAATCTAGTACGGAGTACTATTTACAAAAAGCTTTTTGTATAGCCGTAAAATTAGAAGTTTTAAAGTCAATGGAAAATTAAAGAATTAACTATTATTCCTCTAAACATTTATCCCTATGATTAAATTCTAACCAATTTGATTGGGGCGAGTGGTTGTACTTGTACACTCTCTTCAAATCCTTTAAGAGAAGTCGAAAGTTCAACCAACTAATTAATTAATTAAAGTATTCAGATCGAATAGAACAATAAAAAAAAATACTTATGCTCCAACGTAACAAGAACAGTAACAGATAATTAGCATCACTAGTACATATAAAACACATAAAAAAAATAATTAAGTTGCATCCCATCCATTCGCATAACAATAAACACTTACACTAATCAATGCACCACTTATAAGACAAATCGTGCCTAGCTTGGAAACCAGTTCACCCCAACAAATTCTAAATCCTGCCAACACCACATAATTCGTGTTTTATCTGAACTAAAAACTTAAACAAATAGTGAGATGAGACTACACATTTATGTTTTATATATTATATGCTGAACAATCAGACAACTAAATTTATCATAAAGACTAAAAACGGTGAACGGGTGATCAGCAATTGGGGAAAGGCGATCCACAAGCAATAGCCACCTTCCTGGCATTAGGGGAAGCGACGAAACGCCGGAGTTTAGGATCCTTCATATAGCCGCAAAGGCAATTCTTTTGTTCCTTGAGCCTTGAGCAGCACTCAGCAGTTGGGGGTGTGGTTGAGGAACTTATGGCATTGGCACAAGGGGTCAGTTGCAGTGGGTTGCAATCCACTGCTTCTGTGGCTTCCATTAACCCCAAAACCAACACTACCATTATCACACTTATCGCCAAACACTTCATTGTTAGTGGTTTCATTTTTGTGGGCTATTGAGACTTTGTGTTTGATGAGTACAGTGTCATGGAAATGGCTTCGATCTATTTATAGTTGGAGAGAGTAGTAAGGTTATTTGGGCTGAAGTTCTTCTCGATCTTTCCTTTCTAGTTTCTTTATCTCAAACTTTGCCAGCTCCATAAATATAATCTTTAATTTGTTGTGTTGTTGTCCTTTTTTCAAATATTATATTTGGGTTCAAATATCACTTTCATCATTTTGATCACGTATGTACCAAGAAAAATATATAAACATTCACGAGGTGGGTATAAATGTGATACGGCACTTAAACACATACCCTAAATGTATGTACTAAGAAAATGTTTTGATCAGATCAGAGTGTTTATATTAAAAAGAAACTAAAATAGTGCAAAAGGCGAATATGTGATGGATTTTTTTTTTCCTTTCTTTTGGCCGTTTGGGTGCTAAATAACATGAACTATTTTTTTTTAAAACAAAATTGAAAATCAAATAGCATTCGCTAGTGGAAACCGTTTGAATTATTTTAGTATAAGTTCTATTCATTTTGGTATATATTAACAATGGAGGGTGCCAAGGACCTTGTGGTCCAGTGACATTAAACATTTCCCTTTATATGGGAGGTGGTGGGTTCGAGCCACCTTCAATAGGTTGAGAAAGTAGTTATGAACAGATACTGCATTGTAATAGAGTTAAAAAAAAAAAAAAAAACAAACAATGGAGGGTTGGAGAAAATGATTTGATTAGTTTTATAAATTTTGAAAGTTTGAAATAATTATAAAATTATTGACGTGTTTTTTTTTAAATAATATCCTCAACATTGATGAATCCGTGATTTAATCCATTCATTTGGATAGATCAACAATTAAGAGTTGCTGAAAATAAAGAAAAATGGAGTGATTAGTTTTATAAATATTACAAACTTAAAATTTTTCAATAATTATAAAATTGATCACGTATTTTTTTTACTAAAACGCTCAATCATAGATAAATCTTAATGAGCGGTTATATGGCACGATCAAATGAGAACATAGCCCTTCTGTAAAAAGTGGGGACTGATCTCAATTTTATTGAAAACTTTTAAGAAGAGGGTTCATTTTATAGTAATTTTTATAAATTTAAAAGTTTAGTAATAATAATGTCCTAACTTTTTATTTTTCAAGAGAGCTTATTACCGAAATAGTCCCTCGACTATTGTGAAATTATCAATTTGGTTCTCGACAATTTTTCGTGCCCAATTTAGTCCCTCGACTTTGAAATTTTTAACCAATTTGGTCCTCCGTTTATTTTACCGTTAACATCTGATAAATCGGGACCAAATTGGTAATTTTGCTATAGTCAAGGGACCAAATTGGTAATTTTTCAATAGTCAAGGGACCATTTCAGTGAAAAATTAGTTACCAATTTGGTCCCTTGACTATTGAAAAATTACCAATTTAGTCCCTTGACTATAGCAAAATTACCAATTTGATCCCAATTTAACGGATGTTTAACGGTAAAATAAACGGAGGACCAAATTGGTTAAAAATTTCAAAGTCGATGGACTAAATTGGGCACGAAAAATTGTCGAGGACCAAATTGATAATTTCACAATAGTCGAGGGACCATTTCGGTAATAAACTCTTTTCAAAATGAAGAGTGCGGATGCATCAATATTTTTATAAGAATGAAACAAGGAAGTTTTCTCCCATGAACCCTTCCCAATATAAACTTGCGAGGCAATAATAGTCATAAAGACATGAAAAATGAGATGTACGTGGGTGGTGGTTGGGGCATCAAGCATGCGGTTCGATCTGATCCCTACTCGACCAGCGATATCTTAACTCAAACATCTATTATATATAGAAAGGAAGTGAAAAAAGACCCAATTTCATATATTTAATGATCAATCAAATAAAGAATAGCCGTAAAGTGTATCGTCGCTATACCGTGGACCATGGTCACAAAATGACGTGGTTTCAGTAAGTGGGAGAAACAGCGGTCGTAAGTCATAATGGAGCTCCGTAATTGATACTACAATTCATCTCAAAAGATATTTCCTTACATTTATTTTTATATTATCGAATGAAACTGTAGTTATATCGAAATGTAATTGTAGTTGTGTTGAAATGTAACTGCAGTGTATATGAATTGATGCTGAATAACAGTTTTACATTTGTGTTTTTATATTAACGAATGAAACTGTAGTTATATCGAAATGTAACCGTAGTTGTGTTGAAATGTAACTGCAGTGTATATGAACTAATACTGAATAACAGTTTCACATTTGTGTTTTTATATTATCGAATAAAACTGTAGTTATATCGAAATGTAACTATAGTTGTGTTAAAATGTAATTGCAGTTGTGTTGAAATGTAACTGCAGTGTATATGAACTGAAAGTGAATGGCGCAAAATGGAAGCCGTTTCATTCGTCTGTTTTCATTAATGAAAACGACGCCGTTTTGATGCGCAGTCCATAATGGGACCCACAGTAAAATTTGCATATAAGTGTACGTTGTACAACTTTTATGATTACTTAAAGGACGAATAGATATGCAAAAATGCACCAATTGTGTTAGGAAACGCACCACAATGAAATGCACCCCCCACACACACACGAAAAAAAACGCATCATTATTATTAGTATTATTATTGTTGTTGTTGTTGTTATTATGTGAATTGAGCAATGAGCATCCAAATTATTAAACATATTGATTTAGCATTCCAATTACCTTTAACTTGGAAGTTACTTGGAATAAAAATGTCAAATAGAATTAATTGTACTTTTTAAAAAGTTCAAGTGAGAATTTAAACTTTTTTTAGTTTGAGTGCTTAATTAAACTTTTATGAATAGTTGAAGTGCTTATTTAACCCTTATCGTATTTATTTATATCGTTTGATCAACTAATTAACAATATTTTATATTTTGTCTTGAACAATATTGACAATGTTTTGAATTACTTTAAATTTGCATCAGAAGGTTTGAAGCTGCTTTGTTTTGATAACTTTATTAGTTCGTAATGACCTAAATATATATTTACCTTTGTTAGTTTTCTTCTCTTTCTACCCAAAATAACATTTTTTCTATATTAAGGCTCTGTTTGGCATAGCTTATTTAGGAGCTTATAACTTATTTTAAGCTACTAATAAGATATAACTCTGTTTGATAATGTTCCTAAAATAAGCTAGTAGTTTAAAATAAAAGCTTATTTTTAAATGCTACCTAAGGTAGCGTTTCAAAATAAGCTAGTGTTTCAAAATAAGCTAGTAGCTTCTTAATTTTTTTTCCATCTTTAACCTTATTATTTTAAAGAAATGACATCATTTACCCTTCCCAATTAAAACCTTTTTGGCTAAACTTTTTTGACTTTTTTCTCTTCAATATGTTGGATTGTAATTTTAATTTGACATTTGTGTTTGAACATTGATTTTTGTATCAACTATAATCTTATGAATTGTAGACATTTTGTTTTACTTCTTACTTTATATTTTATTAAAATATATTGATTTCACTATTTTATATTTTAATATATAAACAAACCTATTTAATTTTTTTTTTGAAAACAAACCTATTTAAATTTAAAACTATTTAAATTGTATGGAGATGTCATTTTTAGTCTTTTTTTTTTACATTTATCAGCTTATCAAAAAGTTAATTTTACCAAACACTTTTAAGTATAATAGCTAACTTAACAGCTCTTCGGATTTCAACTTCGAGCTTATAGCTTTTCACTTTTCAGCTACTTTTTAGCTAGGTTTGCAAAATAGCCTAAATACTATAATTTTCAATTTGTATGTATCTCCCTGATACGGATGGTGCATGTGATCATTAATTAGTAACTCATATAGAAAAAAGCTTGAAATACTTTCTTATAAAAACACATTTTATTTGATGTAGTGCACTTTAATTGTTTGATTATTAAATTAAGAAAATTTTAAATAATTTTTAAAAAAGCCAATTAAAATATTTTACGTAACGAAAATTTATATATCTTGCCGAAATCATGTGTAAAGTGCTCGTTCATGTTAGTGTGTACCGACCCCAAAAGTAGGAATCAGTATTTTTCCAATCTTCCTAATCATTTACATGTCATTGCCTTTCGGTGATGAGATGCAAAGCCTTGCAATTGGCATGCGCCCCATACAATTTGATGATTGTGAATCTTTTTCTCTAAAAATTTACTTTATTTCTCCTCGATGCAATTAATCTGATTATAATGTTTAATCATATATATATATATATATATATATATATATATATATATATATATATAAAACCTACAGCAGTGATATTTTTTTTAAAAAAATTTCAATCAAAAATGGACTTTTTTACCAATAAAAAATAGCAATGGTTATCAAAAAATAAATAAAAAATTCAACTATGGTTCAATCTATGTTTTTATTTTTATATTTTTTTCCAAAAGATAGAATCCTTTGGACTATGGTTATTTTTTGGTATTTGGCTAAATTCATAAATTAAACTAGTCTTTTTTTTTTTTTTTTTTTTTTTGTATTGCTTAAAGTTAGATCGAAAGTTGTATTGTTTTTTCCTATTTCATTGAGTGAAAAAAAAAACATGAACATAAATTTATTACAAAGTTATTTTTCTTATGAGGGTGTTTGGTAGTTATCTAATGGCCGATAATTGATAGCTTACTATATTAGTTGATAGTTAATAGTTGATTGTATTAACGGCTTTAACCAACTAATAGTATTAATAATTTGTAAAAAATGTTTGGTAAATTAGTTGGAAACATTTAAAATGACTTATAACAATCTATTATTTTATTTATTTACGTATTGTTAAATTATTTTTTATTTTTATTATTAATAAATTTTTAGATAATTACATTATTATTATTATTATTGTTGTTGTTGTTGTTGTTGCTGCTGCTTTAATTGCTTTGTTTTTATTATCAACTAGATATATATTGTCCCATGCCATGCACAGTCTATACTTATATATTTAAATATAAAGTATTGTTATAATATTTATAATAAAATAAAGAGAATTGGATGGTTTGTATCTCTTATTGCCTCAGGGAAGATAATGTGGTAGTTGATGCTTTAACAAAGGTAGTGATCAACTGCGGTTGTGACTTGATTGAGTTTGTACGGCCTCCCGTTCATATTCTGGGGTATCTTGTGAATGATAGAGGCGTTGTTGGTGTGTTAATTCCTATTAATTAAGCTGAGCTTTGTCCTGGCTGGGGCTTTCCCCTTCCTTCATTTCCAAAAAAAAAAAAAAAAGAGAATAATAATATAATATAGTTTACGAAAACATGTGCAATTACTAACAAAACTTAATGCTTGATTCTATGTCATAAATGAAAATATAAATTACAAATTATTAAAAACCTCTGTGTAAACTAAATTAGTAGTAGAAATACAAAATCTTTTGGGTTCGTCACAAATTAAGATTTTGAGCCCATCTAGATTACTCACTCTTGATACAACCACATGTCCACATATAATTGACCATGAACAAAAACTTGTTTATATAATAGCAAGCCAACATTCGATAGTGTTTGACCTTGACTTTTGTTGATGACCATTGCATAGGAAAGCATCAATGGAAATTGTCTTATGTTAAACTTGAACGATAGTCTTAAGTTTGATGGAGTGATAGTCATTCTAGCTAATCATATATTGGTCTCATCATTTGTCTTTGCCAATAATATGCGTGTTTCTATGACCATGACATGGTCAGCTAATTTCGTTCCAACCAACCGAGTACCATTGTAAATGTCAAGAGTGTAGTCAATATTTCTCATTAACATCACAGGTGACCCAACCTTTAAGGTTAATGAATGATTTCAAAGTATATGATATTTAACAAATGATGTAAATATATTATTCGATGTAATTTCAATTTTTACTAAAAATTCTTTAGTTGATTAATAATTATACACAAAATCAGCATTATTATAGACACTAAAAAAACAATCAAAGTAACATTTAATTTAAAATAGTTAAGTAAGATGTCTTAATCAACATTGTAGAATAAAATTTCCATTATATATATATATATATATATATATATATATATATATATATATATATATATATATATAAAAACATAATAAGTCTCAATCAAGGTTATATCCTTAATTTATGTCCCTTTTTTAGATGCTAATAAATGTGTACATTTTACTTTAAATGTTGTACACTTTAATGTTATTAGACAAAATTGTCCCTACTACATTCTTGTTATACAAAACTACCCTTATGTGTGTATAAAATACATATATTATTTGTGTATATATAATTTGTATTATACATTTTAATTATTTGTATTTATTAATATTTTAATATTGAGCATAAGATTTCGCGCATCGCGCGAACAAAATACTAGTATATATATATATATATCGATGGTGCATTATTATGGTGCAGATTTCAAAATATATACGATCGAGAGGATATGATGCACAATAATACATCTCGTAATTTGTTATGAATATTTAATTTAATTTATAGTATATCTTATATTTCTAATATTTTATCTAATAAATAGTGTTTTTTTATTTTTTCATTGATATTTTTTAATCATGTTTTGAATTGCTATAATTTTACCCCCACTTGGCAATAATTCTGGCTTTTGCCACTGATCTTTATAAAATAAACAGACCATAAAATATAGTACACATTAAAGTTTTTTTTTTTATTGAGTACATATTAAAGTTTGTTTACTTATATACCAAATTAAATGCAAGTTCTGACCATTACACCACACCTTACAGGGTGTTTGGTTGGAGAGAATTACAATTCATTTCCCACTAAATTCCCACTTAATTCCGAAGGCAACTAAATTCATTCGTTTGGTCGGAGGGAATTGTAATTCTACGGAATTGCAATTCCCTCATTTTCATGGAATTAGAATCCCATGGCCCCCCGGGATTTTAATTCCATAGATTTTAGGAAGAAAAAATATAACACTGAGACAAAATTACCCCTCCCTTATTTTAACCTAAAATTGATGTCTAACATTCCCTTCAAAATTATAGAGTGTATTATTCTTCGACTTCCCTTTGTGTATATTCTTTTAAATATTTATATGTAGCAAATATTCAAAATTTGCATTCTTTATATGCATTGTTTATATACAGCAACTTTCGTGTATATTCCTTAGAATTCTTTATATGCTCTTTATATGCATAACTCTTCAAAATTTTTGACTACCCAAATCAAATGCATGTGTTTTCTTAGTTCAAGAGATACAGTAGATGATTGCTTTTGAATTTAATATGTATATTTTTTGGGGTTTGAATATGCAAATGGGTCCAATAGATACTTGTCATTTAATAACAACAACAACAACAACAACAACAGCAACAGCAGCAGCAGCAACGGCAACAGCAGCAACAACAACAACAACAACAGCAACAACAACAGCAGCAGCAGCAGCAATAACAACAACAACAACAACAACAACAATGGACATTTTGGACTTTATACAACTTATTCCCTCTCAATTCCAATATATACCAAACATTGGAATTGAAATTCCCAGTAATTTTATTCATGCGTACCAAACACTAGAATTTAAACTCTCACTTTATTCCTGCATTATTCTTTTCCCATGGAATTACAATTCTTTTCCCACTTAATTCCCTCCCTCCAACCAAACGGCCCGTTAATTCAACTTATTAATATTTTAGTACTTTGTTTAATATTAACATAAAAAAACTTCACCAATGACCTTATGGTCAAGTGGGTGACTCTCTTAAATGGGATGTCATACTACAATGTAATAAAGTCAGTACTAATACTAAAAGCATTTAAGAAAAATTCTAAAATATACTTTTTTTAAAAATTAAATTCATTTTTTGTGTTATAAAAATTATTTCTATTCAAAATATTATTATTTTTATTGTTGTTGTTGTTGTTGTTATAACGAATTTCATTTCTCCATTTCACGTTCAAAAACATATAACAAAATTGTAAATACAAAGATGTAGCGCTTCATATATTTTATTATAAAATCTTCCAATCCCTCTCATGATGGTATTCCATCATTCCAATCCCTTTCACCGCGCGCCTCCGGCCGGAGCTCTAATGGAGCTTTGAGCCGGCGGTTTTGGTCACCTTCTACATTTGCTCTCGCTCTTCTTTCGCGCCGACCACCGTAGCAGCTCCGTCCACCTCCGACCACCGCCACCGATATTCTTCTTCCGTTTTCTTTCCCTTTGAATAAAATAATAGTAGGTAGGTATTGGGGTTTGTGTTGGTAGTCTTGAACTCCCAACCCTACTTTGACTTTACCCACTTTTTATTTTCTCTATTATTGTATTTTTCTCTCGTTACTTTTACGAGCATTTTTCCTCTCGTTACTTTCACGAGCTTTTCATTTTCATTAGCATAAATCATTTAGTTTGGTTTCGGCAAGTGTTGATCTTTATCCTGGGCGAACAAAAAAGAATGATGACGACCTTTGATGAAGCTTTAAGCTCCCTGAAGGAACATAGCTTCCTAGTTATGAAACAGTCTGCGATTCAAGTTTTCTATAGCATATTTGGAAAAGTTGTTTCTATGTCTGACTGTAAAGAATGGTTTACCATTTCATTGATCGTTGATGTAAACGTTTTATGTTATGAATTAATGGAATAGCTACGTTTACCCTAAAAAAAAAAAAAAAAAAAAAAAACTACTGATTGTATAAGAGTGACTTAAGCACAATTTATATATATAGCTATATTGAGTTATTGCCTTTTGCCTTTATTCAATATAAAGATGTGTTGCAAACTTCATCAACAAAAACTCAAAAATATTTTGATTAAATCAATGAAAGAGAAAAGCTTAAAGGTTTATTAATAATATTAGGAAAAGTGAGAAGACCATTGAAAATGTCCATCCAAAGTATAAATTTAACCCTACCTCATGTCAGCTGCGCCTCCACTCACACGGAATGTTTATAGAATTATAGACTTTACTTCTCCTTCCATCACGCCACAACATAATTCACGACTTTAGGAAAATTATACCAATGTAGTACTAACTTTAGACTCCTATCTTAGTCTAATTTATGCTATCATATATATATATATATATATATATATATATATATATATAACCTTATACAGTTTTTAAATTTATTATGCTATAAAGTTTGTTCATCACATATAAATTAAATGTTTATCACGTAACAACTAATGGATGACGAGTGTTGATCAACTTAATTTGTTATATTTAGATAGAATCCTTAGTGTTGAGATATAAACAAGAAAAATAATAGATCAGACTTACGTGGTTTGGTAAAGTGCCTAAGTCTACGAGAACAAAGTTGTTCTTTTATTAATAATTGTGATGGTAGAATATCAAGAGTTACAAATATTATATTTATATGAAATCCTAAATAAGGTACATGTACTATACCGTGGGGCGCTACTACCTCACGCCCTGACTTATCACCTTTCAATTTTTGTATATATGAGACATAAACAACACTTGAAATTAATAAGTACTCCATATATGATAGGACTTCAACAAGTGAATATTATATAATAATTTTAGAAAAAAGGAAATAGCATTTTTCTTAAAAAGTACTGAAAAACAAAAATCTTAACTTTAATTATTTATAATTAAGCAGTGAGCATATACAGATTTTCTTCTCTAAGCAAGAATGTTCTAATTTTTAATTTTTATTATTATTTTTTCGTGGAAAACCTATAGTAATTATACAATGGTGTACATTAAGTAAATCTCGCATATGTGTAATAGCGACGGGGAAGACCTTATTATGGGATAAATTGAACTGAGAGAGTATTGATATATAATAATTGAACTCATGTTCTTACAGTACAACAATAATGCTCCAACCATTCAACCACTCGACAAGTGTTTTTCAATGCTTTGCACTGCTATTTCAACAATTAAGTATCTTTTTAAACTTGGGGGGCGATTTGTTTTCTCCAAGTTTACAGTCGTAATAACCACAGAATCTGAATCGAGTTTAACATAGACTTTGCTTAACTATCTCTCCTTAATTTGCAACGAGCAAGTTTTCAAAGTCTGTAGAGTTTTATATATATAGTTCTTAAAAACTGTAGTCTGGTCAAAGTCGCACGTGGTGGGATGAAGCGCAGTCAAAGCGTTTGGTCTGCTCATAGAAATATGTTCACTTCGTTAATCTAACACTGAATAAATTAATTATTATTACTCCAATAATCATGCTTTGGCGCCCCTTAACGGTCCAAAACTAATGGGGTGTTTGGTGAGATGAAATTGAAATGTAATTACAACACAATTTTTTGAGCTTCAAATTACAGTGTTTGGTTGGATGGAATTGCAATCTTACGAAATTACAATTCTCTCTGTTTGTTGAATTTGAATTCATACGTCCCTTATGAATTCTAATTTCCAATTCAACATAACATAGAAAGGAAAAATATATGAAAATGACCTTTTTGCTCTTAGTTATTATTATTATTATTATTATTATTACAAAATGACATTTTTGTTTTTATGTCACTTCTTCTCTTCACATTCCTAATGATTCAATTCTTCCTTATCAAACAATATAATTCGAATTCTTACTTTATTCCCACCAATTACAATTTTTTTCCTCCTTAATTCCTTCCTCCAACCAAACGCCCTATAAGACCTTCCCCAATAGTGATAGGATTTTGAGGAGGTTTTATAGGTGTGATTAGAAAAGAGAAAATGTGAGGAATGAAATAAGAAAAACAAAAAAAACAAAATAAAATCTGAAATTAAACTTAAAAAAAAAAAAAAAAAACAGAAACAAAGTACTTATGTGCCCAGCGGGCGGCGCGTGCACGCACATTTTGCGCGCAACGCACAGAAGTTGCACTGCTCTCCCCATGGTACCTGCCACATCTTTGCCAAATCTCTGCCAAAACCCTTATATTTGCAGGGAGAAAATTTCAACAAAAGCTTAACATTCGCATTTGTTAAAAATTTGCTCCTTGAAATTTACTGTTCCAAAATCACACCCAATACCACTATTGCGGAGGGCCTAAGTGGATTATTTTTGGTAATTAAATGTTAGGTGAGGATCCAGATGATAAAAAAAAATCTTATTAACATATATCCACAAGTGAAAAATTACATGCAATTGTTGATGTCCCGTGCACACTCAGACAATAATTTTGAAATTTACTTTTCACAAAAAAAAAAGTGAAAAATATTTACATGCAATTATTGATGCCTATTCTGCAGCTATATAGGTGAGAATTAAAGCAGTATATAAATAAATTTAGGAGGCTTTTAGAGATATACTTCAGGTATATATATCTTGCTGACTTGCTCATGTCAAAGCTTGGTGAAATACTAAAGAATATAAATAATAAAGAAATAATTGATTTGACCAACGATTAAAAAATTTTGGTTTCACTTCAAAAAAAAACTTCTGTTTATGAATGGAAGCCGACAACTGTTACTGAATGTAAGTTCTGAGTAAAGCTTGCTTTGTGAACTTAGTCAACAAAGAATCACAATGAGGTAAGTCAATCAAAATTGCTTATAACCGATTTTCTCAAATAAAAAATGTTAATAGACCGCTGTCTCAAAGGTTCAAATTTGAAATTTTGTGGTTACCAAATAATAAGTATGACAAGTAAAATGATAACATGGAGTAATATTTTTAGGGATTGAGATACATTGGAGTATAAAATAATATAAAATTACAAAATAGTTGTAAATTTGGCTTCCTAGGATTCTCTTAGCAACCTTCTTTTTTATGGATTTTTTTTCTTCCTAAACATTTTGTCTTGTATTTATTCTCCTGGAAAAAGAACAAAACAAAATAAAACAATAGTAAAAGGTAGAAAACAAAAGTAAAGGTGAAAAGAAACAAATGGTGTTAATTCTCTAATGTCTAGTCTATTGCCCAAATGCCCCGCTGCATTCTTTCTCATTCTCCAAGACACCCTTTTTCTTCCTCTCCCCACTTCACTGTCAAAGCTTGCTTTTTTACTCGTTGTCCTGAACACCATTGTTTCTCTCTCTAAACTTTCTCTGCCTCAACTTGGTTTTCAGTTGCACAAAGGTAAGCTCTTTGACACCCAACTTTCTTTTTCACCCACATTTTCTTGGAAGAAAGGAAAAAATGTTAGCTTTGGCATTGTTCATATTGATTTTCTGCAATTCGCAAGCTCTGGTGAGTTCTTTGAATGACGAAGCAAAAGCCCTTTTGTCTTTCAAGCAATCTGTTTTAGAAGACCCAGAAGGGTCACTGAATAACTGGAATTACTCTGATGAAACCCCATGTTCATGGAATGGTATTACTTGCAAGGACCAGAGAGTTGTCTCTGTGACCATTCCCAAGAAGAACCTATCTGGGGTTCTTTCTTCTTCCCTTGGCTCACTCTCTGAGCTCAGACATTTGAATTTAAGGAATAATAGGCTTAATGGAAGCATACCTCCTGGTCTCTTTAGAGCTCTAGGTTTGCAAAGTTTGGTTCTTAATGGGAATTCTTTGTCTGGGCCTTTGCCTTCTGAGGTTGGGGGGCTTAATTACCTTCAAACATTCTTTATTTCTCAGAATTTCTTGAATGGGCCTTTGCCTGCAACACTGATTCAATGTAAAAGGTTGAAGAAACTTGATTTGAGTGTGAATAATTTTAGTGGTTCTTTGCCGAATGGTTTTGGGGCTAGCTTGGCTTCATTGGTAAACCTTGACCTTTCACACAATGAGTTTAGTGGGGGGATTCCTAGTGACTTGGGAAATTTGTCTAATTTGGAAGGAACCATTGATTTGTCTCATAATATATTTAGTGGTTTGATCCCACCAAGTCTTGGTAACCTTCCTGAGAAAGTTTATATTGATCTCACTTATAACAATTTGAGTGGTCCAATCCCGCAAAATGGTGCTCTAATGAATAGAGGACCAACTGCATTCCTTGGGAATTCAGGGCTATGCGGTCCTCCATTGAAGAATCTGTGTTCTTCGGGAGGTGATGCTAATTCACCTTCCTTGTATCCACCCTTGCCCAATAACTATCCTCCAGAAGGCACAGTGGATCACGGAAGGAGGCTGAGTAAAGGTGCCATATCTGCAGTAATTGTGAGTGATGTGATTGGAATTTGCCTTATTGGCTTGCTGTTCTCATATTGTTATGCAAGAATCTGTCCTTGGGGAACACGACATGATGAGAGCGGGAATGGCTTTGGAAAGGGAGGAAAGGGAAGAAATGAATGCTTATGCTTTGGGAAGGACGTATCAGAGACTTTATCAGAACATGTAGAACAATGCGACCTTGTCGCACTGGACAACCAAGTGGTGTTTGATTTAGATCAGCTTCTCAAAGCATCTGCTTTTGTGCTCGGTAAGAGTGGCATTGGAATTGTCTATAAAGTTGTGCTTGAAGATGGGCTTAACTTGGCTGTGAGAAGACTCGGGGAAGGTGGATCACAAAGATTGAAAGAGTTTCAAACAGAAGTGGAAGCAATCGGGAAGTTAAGGCATCCTAATGTTGTAACTCTTAGAGCCTATTATTGGTCAGTGGATGAGAAGCTACTGATATATGACTTTGTTCCAAACGGAAACCTTTCCACCGCAATTCATGGTAATTTTCACACCTACAAGTAATTGCAACTATTGCTACTTACTGTAGTTATTTCCAATTTTCCATAAATTTTCAATTTATAGATTGTGTTAATGATAATGTGTTATCTTGTTTCTATTAATGGCTATAGGAAAACCCGGAATGGTGTCCTTTGAGCCTCTTTCATGGTCTGTGCGATTGAGCATTATGAAGGGAACTGCTAAAGGAATGGTTTATTTGCACGAGTATAGCCCTAAAAAGTATGTCCATGGTGATTTGAAACCATCAAATATATTGCTTGGACATGATATGGAACCTAAAATCTCTGATTTTGGACTTGGGCGCCTTGCTAACATCGCTGGAGGCTCCCCAACTCTGCTGTCCACTCGAATGGCCTCCGAGAAACAGCAGCAACGACAACCAGGTAGCGGGCCCTCAGAAACGTCAACGATTGTTTCAACGGGAGCTTTAGGATCCCCTTACCAAGCTCCAGAGGCATTTAAGGTAATGAAGCCATCACAGAAGTGGGATGTGTACTCCTATGGAGTAATCTTATTGGAAATGCTTACCGGAAGATCACCAGTAGTACAGTTGGGATCCTCGGAAATGGACCTCGTTAACTGGATTCACCTGTGCATTGAAGAAAAGAAGCCACTTTCAGATGTTTTGGACCCGTATCTAGCCGAAGATGCTGATAAAGAGGATGAAATGATTGCGGTTCTGAAGATTGCGATGGCGTGTGTGCACACCAACCTTGAAAAGAGACCTTCGATGAGGCACGTCCTGGAAGCACTTGAAAGACTGCCCGCCAGCAGTGCCCTTTAACCTATCCATTTTCCTCGTTGAGAGGGAAGGCGTTATAATTTTGGAGGTAAATCTTTATTTATATCAGTTGGTAATAGTTCTTTTACTGTTTCTATTTGTGGATAAGTAAAAGGAGGCTGTGTAACACTCTTGTTCTTATCGCAAGCCTTTCCCGACCTATCGTGTTTGTTCATTCAATATTTCTAGTTTGTTTTTTCTATTTATTGACATTCATAGCTCCAAAATATTAACCGAAGTACTGACTTCATGAGATCACACACGGGAACCGCTTAAAATAGTTGTCAAAGAATTTATCGCTTCTGTAGCTGTGGAATGTTATAATGTGAAGCTCTGTAACTATTCTTAAGTTTTGATCACATGATGTTTTTTTTTACATATCCTTGGAACTACAAGGACAGAATGTGAAAAACAATGGCCACTCAAATCAGGTTGATGGAGACTATACTGGGAATAAAACAATGTCATATGTTGTCATTTTGGATGCTCTGTTGCGTCTGCTGTCTGTATGTGTACATTATGAGTATATATGGTCCACACCTAGCTAAAAGGGGGTAAATAATTGGCTAGGCCAATGCACCCTTTAAACCACCGGGGTAGGGTAGGGAAGATAGATGAACAAAAGCTCGAGCATCATCTTACTCTATGTATACATGTGATGATTTTATTTATTTATTTTTACATACTGAATTGGTATCTACACCTTACAAAGTGAGACTAATCTAAGCCGATATTCGATGGGCCCCATTCGAGGCAACTCTCTCAAGAGTGGTTGCATACATATGGGTTCAACAACGTAACCTAACTCCCTTTCATTTGAGCCGTTATATGTGAGGATTATTAGTACAATTATACGATTAATATAGATATAGTATGTTTAGTAATCTTACAATTTTTGTTTTGTCACTCCGTGGAATTCTATCAAACCAAAATTTTTGATGGTAACATTGATATGGAAAGATGGACGAAAACCTGAACTCCATATCTTTTGAATAGACAGTATTATTAGTGAGTAAATACAAATATCATCAAAATTTTAATATGTCGAGAGACATTACCGTCGTGCTATACATAGTATACAAAGGTGTAGAGGAG
This sequence comes from Ipomoea triloba, assembly GCF_003576645.1. Taxonomy (NCBI): domain Eukaryota; kingdom Viridiplantae; phylum Streptophyta; class Magnoliopsida; order Solanales; family Convolvulaceae; genus Ipomoea; species Ipomoea triloba. Next base: position 5,642,448 of record NC_044922.1, on the reverse strand, counting down.
AGGATTATACTTGATACTATTAAGTAGGGGTGATAACAATACTCACTACAATATTAGGTATAATATATCCCGAAAGGAACAACTGAGTGGATAAATTATGATTCTCATATCGGAATAGTCACGAATTTAATTTTTGCCAATCGATGTTGCATAATGCGTAGAACTTTTGGATATATATTATATTTATATCAACCTTTGATAGTAGGAATATAGTCTTGACCAGTGTGTAATATTATTAAACCTGGTGGGGGGCTTTTGAACATAGGGTTATAGTCTTTAGAGCTGGCTTTGTGACTTTATGGGAGGAAGAGCATAAATTAATGGAAAGTAAGTATAAGAAAAGTTGAGCATCTTTGTTGGTATTGATTGGATTATTAGATATGTAAAGAAATAGTTAGGTGTCGTGGGAATGGGTCAATTTTTTCCATGGCAATGAGGCATTCATGAAGCCAATTTGTCTACTATGATTGCCGCCATTCATGCCAACTACAATGCCCAACACAACGCCTGTCTCTTGGGGCTACCTCACTTGCATTATTTTTCCCCAAACAACCAAAGAAAGATCGCTACTAATATATACCATACCCACTAATTTAATTGATATGTTTTCTATAGAGTTTTCATATCAATTGATCAATTACGGTCATTAGTTCTACTATACGTCTATACATAAAAGACCAGCAGCTCACATGGCCAACTCAGTTGATCATAGGGTGAAGTTCTTTAAAAATAATGGTCCGAGATCGAGTCTCACCCTCTCAAATGGTCTGTCAAGCATATTTAATACACTAGATAGAAAAAGTAAATTTATTTGTCTGGTTGATATTAAATAAAAATGAATTTGGTATTTTGAACTATATACCAAAAAATTTGAGATATGCAGAAATAGCAATCATTATATCGTGAGTCGTTATAGTCTACATTGTAGAGTGAACCGATATATATGTTCATTTTTTAATACACCAAAGGTTCATTTTTAGCATACTGCACGTTTATTTTTTGAATGTTTATTTTTAATGCACTATAGATTCATTATATATATATATATATATATATATATATATATATATATATACTACATAAAAAATGGACTTACAATAAATTAAAAATGAACATTTTTCAATAGTTCGTATTGTAATTTGGATCATGGTCTATAGTAAAATTTGCGGCAAATTATACCGTGCACCACGTACCTAAACGACGTCGTTTTGAGCATTGTAAATTAATCGTCCGTTTTTTTAGAAATTATGTTTCCCGTTTTGGCCGGTCTCTGTATTTATGTTAATATTCTGTGTATTCCAGGCAATCATTTTGTGTATTCTAGGCAACCGTTCTGTGTATTCTAGGCAACCGTTATGTGTATTCATGTTAGTAACACATGTTGTGATGTGTTTGTGCATTCAAATGTTTAGGATAATGAGTTATGTGTATTTTGTGTCAATATTCTGTGTATTCATGTTATTAACACAGGTTGTGATGTGTTTGTGCATTCGAATGTTAGGAGGATGAGTTTTGTGTATTGTGTGTCAATATTCTGTGTATTCTGGGCAAACATTCTGTGTATTCTAGGCAAACGTTCTGTGTATTCTAGATAATGATTATGTGTATTATAGATAGTGAATTCCCTGGAGTCATTCGCGTCCACGTCCACTAACACTAAAACGACGTCGTTTTACGTACGTGGTGCACATTGCTATGTGCACCGTGGTGCATGGTATAACGATTGAAAATTTGCCTAGAAGTTTTTTGTATTGTGGGTTGGGCTTGGATCTTTGATTGGACTGTGACAAGTTTGGGTTGGGAAGCTTCATCTTTTAGATGACAAATGTGGATTGAAGTATTTGGGCTGTTTAGTTAGCTTAGTAGATATATGCTTGTTAGGTTTTGAATTCTAATTAAATAATGTATCTATTAATTTTGTCTTAAATTTTGCATACATTTTGATTACTAATGTTGTAAACAATGGTAGTGTTGGCTAGCCGAATGGTTACCTCGCAGCCGTGAAACCAACAAGCTAAGGTCCTCAAATCGTCCAAAGAAAAATCATAAATCTCCTATTCACGTTTGGTTCTATTCCCTAGTGTTCTATTCCTTACTTATTTCATTCATTTGGAATAGTATTTCTATTTCCTCAAAACCCATTCCGTAAACCAAATGTGTTGTTAAAGTTCATAAAATTATTTAAAAATTTATGAAAGTTAGGATCGAATACAACCCTTATAAGAGAAGACAAGAGATATATATAGAAAGAAAAATTATTGATCTTTGGTTATTCATCCTTCAATCCAATATATATATATATATATATATATATATATATATATATATATATATATATATATATATATATATATATATATATATATATATATATATATATATATATATATATATATATATATATATAT
>NC_044922.1:5546231-5639903 GCF_003576645.1 Ipomoea triloba | reverse complement strand
ATATATATATATATATATATATATATATATATATATATATATATATATATATATATATATATATATATATATATATATATATATATATATATATATATATATATATATATATATATATATACTGCACTGAATATATAGGGATCTAGTAAACTTATAATTGTGTAAAGGATAAAATATATAATCATAATAATAGTTCTCTAACAATGTTCACATATACTTATTTACGTAAAAAATAACATTATTTTCATACATAATATTTTATTCTAAATTAATTACAAAATCCAAACGTGACGATAGAGTTTCAATGGAGCTTGCTAAGATGACCAAAGAAAAACTAATGCATAGACCTTAAAAATCAATTTTTCTGAATATTACTGACTCTGTTGCAATATAGTAGCATGTTAAATTACAAAGGGTTCATATGAGAAAGTCACATCGTACCACTAGACCACAAGGTAATTCAATATCTTATTGACTTATTGAGTAATCTTGTGCTAGCCTATTTTAAAACGAAATTAACTTTAAAGTAGAATGTTATAATGACGAATCTTCGTGAAGTAATTCTGATGGCTAAAATGGCGTGGAAGCTAAGCTTACATATTATCGATCAAGATCTTTTTTTTTTTTCTTTTTGATATTTAAATTTCTGAATTTATATTAGATTTTTGCATGTGGATTTCATTTTCTTATTCATTTAAGGGCATGCATGATCTACCGCCGCCACAAAAAATCAATTAAATTAAAGGTGTAGACAGGAAGGAGACTTGACCCACCCGACTCACCAGTCACTATCACTAATAAAAAAACTCAATTTATACAAGGCGGATTCGAATGGATATCCGCGAGACGGATTAAAATTGTCATCTCTACTAATTTTCAGTGTTGCAAAAATCTTGCCTAGTCACTGGCCGATCGCCTAGCGTATCACCATACTGGCCAGTCGCCTAGGGTATAGGTTGTCTAAGCGCCGCCTAGGCCGCTTAGACGCTGACCGCCTAGGTCTTCTAGACACTGACTAGGTCACCTAGTAGGCCGATTAGCTATTGTTTCCTTCTTTTTTAAATGTGTTATATCACTCAAAATGACATCGTTTTGAGCGAAATAACCCAAAATTTTTCAAACTCTAGATTTTTTAGGTTAATATTTAATATTTTAACATTAATTATTAAAGTATTAAATAGTTTATAATTATCAAGTCTTAACAAATTTAAAAACTCTAAACAAATTTTTTTGTAAAAAATAAAATTAAAAAATATATGGGCGCCTAGGCCAATTAATCGCCGCCTAGGCGCTGTGCGTCCTCGAATGCCAAAGAAGCTTCTAGCGATTTTTTCAACCATGACTAGTTATCCACCAATCTCAATTATTTTTTTTTTTTTTGGAAAGAGGGATTAAAATATTCGACCTTCCTGAAAAAATGCTCAGTGGAAATCCGACAACAAAGTGATCTTGAAGTCATTTTTAAAAATCATATATGAGATGACCAAAGAAAAATCATTGTTAATAATTATCATAAACGGATAAATTATTACAATTGGCCAATTTGGTGGAAGCTTTCAATTGTTTTGTCCAAGCTCTCAGCCGCCTCTCAATTATTTTCCAAACTATTCAAGATCGACTGCAAGTCTGCAACCAAGGAAAAAAAAAAAAATAAAAATCAACTCATAGCTGTCCATAGGACCATAAGTCAATGATATTTCCACTTCGTCAATGGTATTAAAACTTTATATATGGGCAAATTATACTAATGGACGAGGTATACCTTGCATTGTAGAGTTGCAGTTAATATGTATGGGTACGCAGATGACAAATTTGTACTTATCAATAAATAAAAAGCACAAAATATTTTAATTGTATGTACATAATTTATTAATTATAGGCTCATAATATTATACTAATTGTAGTATATACACAATTTATTAACTGATAATATATAATATGTTAACTGTAAACACATAATTTAAATGTTTGTTTTGGATTAGTTTCCACAATGTAGTGTGGGTCTATTTTTTTTGGTAAATTTACAGGGTCTTTCTCTCCGTCCGTTTAACGGTCCGGTGTCCACCCATATTCGCTCCGGAAGGCACGAGAGCTGGCCCAGAGGGAATCGTCACTCGTGGGAATTGAATTCGGGTTCTCCCCAAATTCTTCCCCACAAAGAGAGCTCACTTGCCACTTGAGCTACCCATTGGGTTAATGTAGTGTGGGTCCATGGTATAATGTCTTGGTCATGGATGTTTCTCCGGAGGGATAGAAGCACGCGCGCAACAAGGACCACGCGCGTTTTCTTTCTTCAACGCCTAGACTTCATAAATGAATATAATGGTGTTTACACTGTATATATGTACGAAGGCATATGAGTGGGTCTTCACATATGAGTCAATCCTGCAACTCCCAGTAGTAATTCACTCAAACAAAATTTTCCTCAGCTCCTTTAGTTTGCATGCATATATATATATATATCCTTCACAGATCGAGCACATGGTATCAATGGAAAGGTGTTTGGTTTTGGTTGTTGTATTGGTATCCCTTTGCATGACAAAATCAAATAGCTCAGCTGATGATGATGAGGCTGCTTTATTGGCCTTCAAAACAGCAATTATATCCGATCCCTTTGGCATCTTGGCCAATAACTGGTCTCATCACACTCCATATTGTGATTGGATTGGTGTTACTTGTAGCGGTTTGCACCAAAGAGTGACTCAATTGAATCTCTTCAATATGGGTCTCAACGGCACCATTCCTGAGGAGATTGGTGGCCTCTCATTCCTTGCAACTTTCAACATCAGCGCTAATAGTTTCCATGGCCATATCCCAGAAAGCATTGGATTCTTGACCAAACTCAATAGTTTGGATTTTTCCAGCAACAATCTCACTGGAAATATTCCTGCAACTATGTACAATGTTTCTTCCTTGCAAGTTGTAGACTTGAGAAAAAATCTTCTTTCAGGGACGCTCCCAGAGGGAATTTGTGATAACTTCAGGCAACTACAAGGCCTGTATCTTTCAGCAAATCGATTGAGTGGTGAGAATCCATCAAGTCTACCCAAATGTATGGACCTTAGAGCTTTGGATTTAGGATACAATGAATTTCATGGAAGCATACCACCTGAAATTGGCAACTTTTTCAAGCTCGAGTGGTTAAAGCTATATGGCAACAACTTGACAGGTCAGATTTCCAGTCCTTTTGCTGTACGTTTTTGGTCTAAATTTAGTGGCATGCATGGATACCAATTTTCATATTACTAATATATAGATTGTAACATATCACTGTGTTAAACTGATTGATGTGTTTCATGATTTGACCCTATATTTATTCTTTGGATCAATAAATTAAATTAGTTATATGGTGTCCTTATATATGTTGCCTTTAATTTCAATACCTACAGGAGATTTGCCTTGGACAATTTTCAATATTTCATCTTTAGTAGTACTCGACATTTCGATGAATGAAATCTCTGGAATCCTTCCAAACGACCTCTGTTATCAATTTCCGGAATTGGAGTATCTGGATATTTCCAAAAACCAAATTCATGGAGAAATCCCTCAAGCTCTATCGAGTTGCTGGAGACTTCAAGTGCTTTCCATGTCTAAGAATCAACTCTCCGGAAGATTTCCTACTCAAATCTGCAACATATCATCTCTTCAGGAGCTTTATCTTTCGAGAATGAACTTGTCAGGTAACTTCGAAAATTTTTATGAAATTGTAATTTAAAGAATTTTATAAAATAGTGATGGTCCATGGGCAGTGAAACGCCCCAACTAGGCCCTTTGGACTCCAGTAGAAATTTTGGAAGGAATGGTTACCAATCATTATTGCATGGACCATGGTTCACACAGCTGGACTATAAATAAAAGGTACATTATTTTTGTATTGAAGATACATTATTTTTATATTCAAGATACATTATTTTAGGGTACATTATTTTTGTATTGAAGGTACATTATTTGATATATACTATCAAATAATGTACCTTCAATACAAAAATAATGTAACTTTTATTTTTGGTCCATGCAATAATTTGTCAATGGTTAGAGTGGTGCAATTAGAGTGGTCCATGGACCAGGTTCTATCCGCAAATTATCATGTGGACCATGGTCCACAGTGCATTATGGACCATGGTCATGACTGATACTACAGTTGTGTTGAACGAATACTGCAGTTGTGTTGAACTGATACTGTAGTTGTGTTAAAAGGAAACTGCAGTTGCGCAGAACAGAAGTTGTTTCATCCGTTCAAAACACTGCTCTATCAGTTCAACACAACTGCAATATCAGTTCAATACAATTGCAGTTCCAGACGAATCAAACGGCCTCTGTTCCGTGCAACTGCAGTTCCCTTTCAACACAACTGCAGTTTCCATTCAACACAACTGCAGTATCAACCATGGTGCATGGTCCACAGTATAACGACTGGGTTCTATCACCTTGCATTGTGGACCTAGTTCAAAACAATATGAAGATTATATATCTGCAGGGAGTTAATTACCGATTTGGTCCCTTGACTATTGGGATTTCACCATTTTGGGTCTCGACAATTTTTCTTGCACAATTAAGTCCTCGACTTTGAAAAATTAACTAATTTGGTCCTCCGTTTATTTTGGTGTTAAACAACCGTTAAATTGGGACCAGTTTGGTAATTTTGCTATAGTCAAGTGACCATTTCGGTATTTAATTTTTGATCGAAATGGTCCCTTGACTATAGCAAAATTATCAATTTGGTCCCGATTTGACGTTTGTTTAACACCAAAATAAACGAAGGACCAAATTGGTTAATTTTTTCAAAGTCGAGAACTTAATTGAGCAAGAAAAATTATCGAGGACCAAAGTGGTGAAATCTCAATAGTCGAATGACTAAATCGGTAATTAACTCTATCTGCAAGTAATATCTTATGTATTTTCAATTACCAAATTATGCATTTATACATAAATTGAAAGTATATATTACATTAACGGCAGATATATAATATGATAATTGTAGTAGACACATAATTTATCATACATAATATATTAACTTACAGGCTCATAATCTAAATGTAGTTTTGGACCAGGGTCTATAATGCAATTGGAGCACTGAAACATCCTAACTAAAATTTTGCAGGGAACTTGCCAAAGGAGATTGGGAAATTGTCAATCCTTCGAGAGTTTACAGTTTCTGTAAACCACTTGACTGGTACAATACCCCCTTCTATTGGCAATATATCGACTTTGGAGGATTTTATTGTTTCTGAAAACAATTTGGGTGGTAATATTCCTCTGGAGCTAGGAAAGCTATCAAGTCTTAAAGGATTGGTACTTAGTTCAAATAATTTTAGTGGTGAAGTACCATCCTCCATTTTCAACATCTCTGGATTAGAATCGATTGAGATGTCATTAAATAAACTTTCTGGCAATCTTCAACCAGGCCTAAGACATTGGATTTCACCAAGTCTTGAAGCACTCCTTCTCCACGGCAACCAATTCAGTGGAACCATTCCTAGCACTATATCAAATGCTTCACAACTCATAATTCTTGATATTGGGCATAACATGTTCAGTGGCCATGTACCTCTGGGGGTTGAAAATTTACACCAACTTCAAGTTTTTGCCATAGAGCACAACCATATCACAAATGATCCATCGGCCAATGAACTGAGCCTACTCACTTCATTGTCGAAATGCAAGAATTTGACAATGGTTATTATGGGAGGCAACCCATTCAACACAGTTCTTCCCAACTCATTAGATGTTGGGAATATGTCTTCGTCGTTGAAAATCTTGTCTGTGTCTAATAGTCACTTAAAAGGCAGCATTCCTAGTCGATTCAGCAACTTTAGCAACTTGATTTATTTTGAGTTGGCCGAAAACAACCTCTCAGGTTCGCTTCCTGGAACATTGGGAAATTTGCTGAGGTTACAGGGTTTACACCTACAAAATAATAAAATTGAGGGATCAATACCAAACACCTTATGTTATCTGAAGGATTTATCTCAATTGTATCTCAGAGACAATAAGCTTTCAGGGAGCATACCAAGTTGTTTTGGGAATATATCTTCTTTGAGAAAAATATATTTAGGTTACAATTTATTGACATCTACTGTACCGATTGGCTTTTGGAATAACAAGGATGTCTTGGTGCTGGAACTGTCATCCAATTTTCTTGGTGGTTCCTTGTCTCCTGAAATTGGAAGTATGCACAACATGATAAAGTTATATCTGTCATGTAACCAATTTTCTGGAGAAATTCCTAACACCATTGGGAAACTTCAGAATTTGCTTATTCTTACTCTATCATCAAATAGGCTTCATGGTCCTATCCCTCAGTCATTTGGTAGTTTGATAAGCTTGCAAGCATTATATTTATATAATAACAGCCTCTCAGGTGGAATTCCAAAGTCGATGGAGAAGCTCAAAGATTTAGTGCATCTGAACCTGTCTTTCAATGATCTGAGTGGTGAAATTCCAAATGGTGGACCTTTTGAAAATTTTAGCATGGAATCATTCATGGGTAACATGGAACTATGTGGAGCTTCTCGATTCCATGTCATGGAATGCAAAGAAGGAAAAGGAAAGCCGAGAAGCATTGCAATATTTCTCAAGTATGTTTTGCCATCTTTTGTGTCTGTGGTTGTTGTTGCTGTTCTATTGGTTTGGTTGCTTACGTTCTGGAAGAGAAACAAACAAAGGGATCCTCGGGCTGAAGATTCACATGATGTTGCACTCAAGAGGATTTCATGCTATGAAATTCTTCGTGCTACAGAAGACTTTGATGAGAGCAACTTGATAGGCAAGGGGAGTTTTAGCTCAGTGTTCAAGGGGACTTTTGCTGCTGGGCTGGTTGCTGCTATAAAGGTCTTCAATTTGGATGTGCAAGATTCAATCAGAAGCTTTGAAGTAGAGTGCGAAGTGCTAAGGAATATTCGACATAGAAATCTTGTCAAAGTAATAACCAGTTGTTCCAACCTTGACTTCAAAGCTCTGGTTTTAGAGTATATGCCCAATGGGAGCCTAGACAAATGGCTTTATTCACATAATTATTTCCTAGATATCTATCAGAGGCTAGGAATAATGATGGATGTTGCGAATGCCCTCGGGTACTTGCATCATGGTCATTCTTTTCTAGTGGTTCATTGTGATTTGAAGCCTGGCAACATTCTTTTAGACCAAAACATGGTTGCACATGTTGGTGACTTTGGTATAGCTAAGCTACTAGACAAAGATATGGCCACTAAACAGACAAAAACCATGGGCACAGTTGGATACATGGCTCCAGGTGAACACAGATCACTCGCTCTCTAATTTAATTTGTAGTTAGAAGTTTAAGATATATGGAAGTAATTAATTGTATGTTCATATTTTTTTCACAATTGCAGAGTATGGTTCTGCAGGAATTATATCCACCATGGGAGATGTATACAGTTTTGGGATTCTACTAATGGAAGTATTCACAAGAAAGAAGCCCACAGATGATATGTTCCAAGGAGATTTCAGCATGAGGAGATGGGTGTCTGATTCATTACCTGATGCAATAATGCAGATTGTTGATTCCAATTTACTTACAGCAGAACAAAGCGACCAAGAAATAGAAGAGTGCTTCCTACAGATCATGGGATTAGCTGTAGAATGCACAGCTGATTTTGCAGAGGAGAGGATCACCATGAAAGATGTCATAGTAAGACTCAAGCATACACAACAAAAGTTGAACCAAAATGTCTCTGTAAGTTTAGTAATAAACTAGTTTGCACTTTGCATCGTTTTAAATGTTGCTCATTACTTGGATATTGTACAACAAAATAACTTGTTCATTTATGTTAGTTTATTAAGGTAGAGCTCCGAACAAACATTCACAAAATAGATTGACTCTGTCTACTTTCTAGACCTACTAAAGCACAATGAGCCAACGATCGAACCTGTGATCTCGCACTTGGGAGGGTCACAGCTATGCCGTTTGATCACAAATAAAGTTAATAATGAATATGAAAATATGAAAGTGTGAATATGGAGTTATGAAATTGTGAACATGGAATTATGAAATTATGAATATAGAGTTGTGAAATTGTGAACATAGACCCGGGTCCACCTTGGTCCACCTTACAAGGTGGACTCGGGTCCACGACATAACAACTAAGGGGTGGGGGGCTTTTGAACATAGGGTTATAGTCTTTAGAGCTGGCTTTGCAATTGTGACTTTATGGGAGGAGAGCATAAATTAATGGAATATATATATATATATATATATATATATATATATAGTCACACACGCATATATAGGGATCCAATAAACTTATAATTTTGTAAAGGATAAAATATATGATCATAATAATAGTTCTCTAATAATGTCCGATCCACATATACTTATTTACGACAAAAAATAACATTATTCTCATAAATAATATTTTATTCTAAATTTATTCCAAAATCCAAACGTGACGATAGAGTTTCAATGGAACTTGCTACCGTGTTTGAAATTGGAATCCAGAGTTCAGACTAGTCACACAATGCCCACAGGCCACGGAGACTTCGCCAGCCCCGTCAATTGTATAAGAGGACCAAAGAAAAACTAATGCATAGACCTAAGTCAATGTATTAATTAAAAGAAATGAGAAACTTTCTAAAAGTTTTGTTAATTCAATATCTTATTGAGTAATCTTGTGTTAGCCTATTTTAAAACGAAATTAGAATGTTTTAATGATGAATCTTCAAGAAGTAAATGTGATGGCCAAAATGGCGTGGAAGCTAAGCTTACATATTTTTGATCAGGATCTCTTCTTTTTCTTTTTTGGTTGATATTTAGATTTCTCAGCTTATATTATATTTTTTCCTGTCGATTTTATTTTCATATCCATTTAACGGTATGCATGATCCACCACCATCACAAAAAATCAATTAAATTAAAGGTGTAGACTAGGAGACTCGACACACCCACCACTCACCACCTACTATTACCCAAAAAAATTCTACACATTCGAGGCGGATTTAGGTGGATATCCACAAAATGAATTAAAATTGTCATCCTTACTAGTTATTCACTAACCTCAATTATTTTTCTGGAAAGAATGATTTTCCAGAAAAATGCTCAATCGAAATCTGACAACAAAGTGAAGTCATTTTTTAAAATCATATATGAGATGACCAAAGAAAAATCAATATTAATTATCAGTAGAACTCAAATTATCATAAACGGTTAAAATTATTACAATTGGCCAATTTGGTGGAAGCTTTCAATTGTTTTGTCCAAGCTCTCAGCCACCTCTTAATTATATATTTTCCAAACCATTCAAGACTGCAACCAAAAGAAAAAATCAACGCATAGTTCTCCATAAGTCAATGGCAATCAAAGCATAGCTCTCTATAAGTCAATGTTATTAAGACTATATATGGGCAAATTATACTATTGACAAGGTGCCAAAGACGTTGTGGTCAAGTGACATAGCTGTGACCCTCTTAAGCGAGAGATCACAAGTGGTCACAAGTTTGATTTTCCCAGTGGGGCGCTAGCTTTATAATTCAAATTATGTGCTTGCAGTTAGTTAACATGTATAATTAAAAGCCACTAGTGTCCACACTGCAATGTGGACCTAGTCAATGGTATAACAATTGTAGGTTATATATATGCATGAAGGCATATCTTTGGGTTTACAGACATTCACTAAAAATAAAATGTTCTTTAGCTTGCATATATGATGATGAGCTTCTTCTTGACAGAGCAGTTGGTATCAATGGAAAGGTGTTTGGTTTTGGTTGCCCTAATGCTATCCCTTTGCATGGCAACTCAGCCTGTGGCATCCAATAGCTCTGCTGATGATAAGGCAGCTCTTTTGGCGTTGAAAGCAACAATAACATCCGATCCTTTTGGCGTCTTGTCTAACTGGTCTCACCAAACTCCCTACTGTGATTGGATTGGTGTTACTTGCAATGATAAGCACCAAAGAGTGACCCAATTGAATCTCTTCGATATGGGCCTCATCGGCACCATTCCTAAGGAGATTGCTCACCTCTCATTCCTCTCAACTTTCAACATCAGCGCTAATAGTTTCCATGGCCATATCCCAGACACCATTGGATTCTTGACCAAACTCCAGACTTTGGATTTGTCCTACAACAGTCTCACCGGGAACATTCCTGCAACTTTGTACAACGTTTCTTCCTTGCGTTTAGTAGACTTGGGAAACAATCATTTCTCAGGGACGCTTCCAGGCGCTTTTTGTGATAACTTCAGTCTGTTACAAGCCTTGTCTCTTTCACGAAATGGATTGAGTGGTCAGATTCCATCAAGTCTGCATAAATGTATGGAACTTAGAATTTTGGACTTGTCAGATAATGAATTTCATGGAAGCATACCACCTCAAATTGGAAACTTCTCGAAGCTCCACTTCGTAACAATTTGACAGGTGAGTAGCAGATTTGCATATATGGCTACATACCAATTTACATAGTGCTTATATATAGTGCTTTAATTTTGAATATTATACATGCAGGAGATTTGCCATGGACAATCTTCAATATTTCATCTTTGGTAATACTTAACCTTCAGGCGAATGAAATCTCTGGGCTTCTTCCAAATGATCCGTGTTATTCCCTTCCAAAATTGGAGGTTCTGCGTGTTGCCATAAACCAAATTCATGGAGAAATCCCTCCAGGTCTACCCAGTTGCAGGAGACTTACAGTACTTTCCTTGTCTGCGAATCACCTCTCTGGAAGAATACCTAGCGGCATCTACAACATGTCATCTCTTGAGGCGCTTCATCTTGCAAAAATGGAATTATTAGGTAACTTACACCTACCCTTGAATTTCTTTCCTGAAATATTTTGATGAATTTGAGCACTGCACTATGCTCACTTCCCAGTGATGAGTCACTAATCATAGAGTTTTTTAATTATCTTGGTTGTCATATCCTACTTAAAAATTAAAACTAATATATGGACATTAATCATTTAAGCACATCCCTCCATCCCTAAGTCACAACGCCACATCTGAAATCGAGCAATGGTTGAACTCGTCTAACCCAGCCAACACCCAACATATTTTGATTGTTAGTTATTTATTTTTAAAATTTGATACGGACAATTTTAATTTATTTATTTATTAGAAGTTGCTTCTAAATATGTGATTGCTAATATTAAATTTTTTAATATGCCAAATTGTTGAAATGAATTTTGATTTTGCTTTTACTTACGAAACTTACTTGTCGAAACATATAGTGAATTTTGATTTTTTTTTTCTTTCCATTATTGTTTCGAGATATACGAATTTCTAATATGTTTTTGTTATTTACTGTATTATTGGAGATTTTATATATGTTTATTTATACTTGCTTCCAGAATATAAATATCATCATGCTTTCAAGTTTCAACTTATTAGGTTGGAAACTTAAAAATATGATGTTAGATTTTTTTTTTTGGGTGATATATATGTTAGATTTTTTTTTTTTTGAAAGCAATAAAATTGATATAGATGACTGCATAAATGCTGAGATAAGTCAGGAGGGACGGAGTCCTAGTAGAAAGAGTGAATCTGACTATAAGCTACAGAAGCTAGAGTGTGAGCTATCATATTAGAGTATCTAGGTACTAAACCAATCGAATAATAAAAAAATGAGGACATAACAACTCTACAAGCATCAATAATAAAGTCGATATAAGAAAGGAGATCAATATGCAGAGTTGTTAGGTAATGATGTAAGTTGACGAGGAGCCGACGCTGCTGCATGAACCTGTCGCCAAGAATGAACAACAGCCCGTGCCGCCATATATCCAAACAGATCTCAACCGTGGAAGAAGAACTTCTCAGACGGCTAGATTTCTTGCCCTCTTATCGTATAGCAACCCCTGGTCTCCAAACTAGAACCATGAGTCTTCATAGGCAGGACTTATGGGGATCCTGATTATACGTTTCGCATCACTAAGTAGAAAAATATTCTTAAAATAGAAAGGTCCCATGATTCAGTATCTTGATAAATTAATTAGGCCAGAAGCAGAAAAATATTCTTAAAATAGAAAGGTCCCATGATTCAGTATCTTGATAAATTAATTAGGCCAGAAACTCTTGACCCACTCATCTCTAAGGGCATTGTAGAGCCATGGGTGCCCCCAGATTAGAGATGTTCCTATTACCAATTCTGCCTCTAACACCATTATAGATTAACCCATGGGCAGCCATAATGCTGCACCAACAAAAGCTTGGGCAGTTACCCACAAAAGCATTAATAAAAGAATGATTTAGGAAAATACTTTGTCTTATAGATACGTGCCACTAGTGACTGTGACTTCGTTAGAAAACGCCAGGCTTGTTTATCTAACATTCCGAATTAAAAGCATGTACATCCTTGAAATTTAAGCCCCAAACTTCTTAGGTACACATAACCGATCCCAGGCTGTCCAATAGATGCCTCTCCCATTTACGCCACTAGAACCGTACCTACCAGAAACGATTCATGGTTCTCTCAATTGCCACACATAAAGAGTCTGGGAGCAAAAATACACTCATAAAAAAAGTAAGCATGACTTGAGCCACACTTTTTAAAAGAATCTCTTTACCAACCCGTGATAAAAGCCTCTTATTCTAAATACCAATACTTTGTTTAATTTTATCCTTAATATATGAAAAGAAAGCAAACCAGGTACTTCGCAAAATTTGCACAACTCCCAAAATTGTTGCCACCTCCTCTCTGTCCTCAACAAATGTATTCCTGCTAAAGCGGCACACATTAGATTTATGAAAGTTGACAGCCTGGCTAGAAACAATCTCATAAGTATGCAAACATTGTTTGACCACTCCTGCTTCTTGCACATTTGCCTTAAAAGAACAACAACTATCATTAGCAAAGAATAAATGTGAAATCGAGGGAGCCCCTCTTGCCACCTTACACCCATGTATGGAACCATTGGGCTGAGCCTGTTGTAGCAGAAGTGAGAGGCCTTCTACATAAATGATAAACAAATAGGGAGATAGGGGATCACCTTGTTTGAGACGACGAGAAGGAACACCATGGCCACTATTGACCCCATTTATCAAAATATTGTAGGAAATAGTCGTAACACAAATCATAATCAACTTAACCCATGCTTCTGCAAAACCAGCGCCAACAACATATATACCCTATAGAAAAGACTACTTCATCATGTCATATGCTTTAGCCATGTCAAGTTTGAGAGCATCCCAACCAAATTTTTTCACACATTCCTGTTAAGATAATGACAAACTTCTGTTGCTACTAAAATATTCTCAGTGATAAGTCTATCAAAAATAAAGGCCCTTTGGGACTCAAAAATCACATCACCCAACAGTAGCTTCATAATGTTGGATTGTTAATTTCTTAGAAAATATGGTGTCAGGTGTTAAAAAGCTACTCCGTTATGTCATGTATGTCTATATAATTATGAGTATTTGTGCTGATATTAGATTGTTAGAAAATATTTTGATGTCAAATGATTTACAATATAATAAGATTGTTGTCAAAATGTTAAATGTGATTTGCACTCCAGTTATAGAAAAAATATACCGTGTGTCATCTAAGTACAAGGTGCTTGACAAATTTTTTTTTTTGGTATATTTTGAGGTTCGTTTGAAAAATCAGAAAAAGACTTTTGTTTGTTGAGCATATAATATATAAACATAAATGTGCAGTCCAACTATTAGCTTAGGCTTTTAGTTGGATGGAGCACATGATCAACTTAGGCTTTTAGTTGGATGGAGCATGATTCAATTTTGTTAGTCATTTTTTGCATTTTTCAGTGTTTGGCTACTCAAAGAAGATACAGTCAAATAAAAATATCCATTCTGTCTTATTGTGTTCCTATAATCCTATCTTTATCGTGTTTACCCATTAACGAACCCATATACACAAATTGTTAGGTCTACCAAAGCTGGTTTGTAGTAGTGGCAAGATGCTATATTTACGATTATTGGTTAAAATAAATTTGTGTTTCCACTTGTCGAGGGTATATTTAAAATTTATATTAAAAAATCTAAAAAAGAATAAATAAATAAAATGTTTCAATAACTTTTATGTTCCTAGGATAAATAACAATATAACATGTTTATTAATTTTTCCCGAAAAATAATAAGCAGTCTTTAAATGTATTAGTTTATTACTCATAAGTCAGTCTCACACAACAATTACTTAAGATTGACTTATAAAGATTTACATAATTGTACAGGAAACCTACCAAATGAAATTGGGAAGTTGGCAATGCTTCAAGATTTGAAACTTTTTGATAACCGCTTGACAGGTATGATACCTCCTTCAATTGGAAATCTTTCAGCTTTGGAGATGTTTATTGTTGCAGACAACAAATTGGATGGTAATATTCCCCTAGAGTTTGGAAAGCTTTCAAGTCTTCAACAATTGTCACTTCGAGGAAATAATTTTAGTGGCAATATACCATCCTCAATTTTCAACAATATCTCTGGATTACAATTTGTTGAGATGTCATTCAATAAACTTTCTGGTAATCTTCACCAAAGCCTAAGAAATTGGATGTCCCCAAGTCTCATAGCAATTTATATCCAATTTAACCTATTCACGGGAAGCATTCCAAGCTCTATATCAAATGCCTCCCAACTCGTCCGCCTTGATCTTGGGCAGAACATATTTAGTGGCCATGTACCTTTGGAGATTGAAAATTTACACCAACTTCAATATTTTGCCATACAAAACAACCAAATCACAAATGATCCATCAGCCAATGATCTTAGCCTACTCACTTCATTGTTGAAATGCAAGGATTTGCATACAATTGTTTTGTCTGGTAATCCATTCAACACAGTTCTTCCCAACTTGTTAGACGTAGGCAATGCTACATCTTTGCCACTGAAAATCTTGTATGGCAATTATTGTCAATTTAAAGGCAGGATTCCAAGTGGAATCAGCAACTTTAGTAACTTGTATGATTTGGATTTGGGTAATAACAACTTGCTCCTAGGTTCTTTTCCTAAAACATTGGGACGTATGCAGAGGTTACAAGGTTTAAAGCTTGGTAATAATGGACTTGAGGGTTCAATACCAAAAACTTTGTGTTATTTGAATGACTTATCTGAAATGGATCTTGAAATGAATGAGTTCTCGGGGGAAATTCCAAGCTGTTTAGGTAATGTATCTTCTTTGAGAAAAATATATTTAGGTTACAATTTATTTACATCTGCAATACCACTTGGGTTCTGGAACAACAAGGATGTCTTGGAGCTAGACTTGTCCTACAATTCTCTTAGTGCTCCCCTGTCTCCTGAAATTGGTAGTTTGCACAGCATTGTGACATTACATTTGTCAGGCAACAAATTTTCAGGAGAAATTCCCGACGCCATTGGCAACCTTCAGAATTTGATTACTCTTTCTCTATCATCAAATAGGCTTCGTGGTCCTATTCCTCAATCATTTGGTGGTCTGATAAGCTTGCAACAGTTGGATTTATCTAACAACAGCCTCTCGGGTGGTATTCCAAAGTCGATGGAGAAGCTCAAAGATCTCGTGTACTTGAATATGTCTTTCAATGAACTTAGTGGTAAAATTCCAGATGATGGACCGTTTGCCAAATTTAGCAGGGAATCATTCATGGGCAACAAGGAATTATGTGGGGCTTCTCGGTTCCATGTCATGGAATGCAAAGAAGATAAAGAAAAATCGAGAAACACTTCCATATTTCACAAGTATGTTTTGCCATCTCTTGTATCTGTCGTCGTTGTTGTTGTTGTTGTTGCCATTCTACTAGTTTTGTTGGTTACATTACGGAAGAGAAACACACAAAGGGGGCCTGAGGCTAAAACTTTAGTTGGTGTTACCCTCAAGAGGATTTCATACTATGAAATTCTTCGTGCTACAGACGACTTTGATGAGAGCAACTTGATTGGCAAGGGGAGTTTTGGCAAAGTGTATAAGGGCATTTTGGATGCTGGGGAGGTTGTTGCTATAAAAGTCTTCAATTTGGATGTGCAAGATTCAATCAGGAGCTTTGATGCAGAGTGCGAGGTGCTAAGGAATATCCGACATAGAAATCTTGTCAAAGTAATAAGCAGTTGTTCCAACCTTGACTTTAGAGCTTTGATTTTGGAGTACATGCCCAACTGGAGCTTGGACAAATGGCTCTATTCACATAATTACTTCCTAGATTTCTTTCAAAGATTTGGAATAATGTTGGACGTTGCGAATGCTGTCGAGTATTTGCATCAAGGTCATTCCTTTTCAGTGGTTCATTGTGATTTGAAGCCTAGCAACATTCTTTTAGATGAAAACATGGTTGCACATGTTGGTGACTTTGGTATAGCTAAGTTGCTGGATAAAAACAACCTCACTAAACAGACAAAGACCATTGGCACAATTGGATACATGGCTCCAGGTGAACTCACCCTCTATTCCTCTAATTTAATTTGTAGTTGGAAGTTTAGGATATATGGAAGTAATTGTATGTTCATATTTTTTGCACAATTGCAGAGTATGGTTCTGCAGGAATTATATCGACCATGGGAGATGTATACAGTTTTGGGATTCTACTAATGGAAGTTTTCACAAGAAAGAAGCCCACAGATGAGATGTTCCAAGGAGACTTCACGATGAGGAAATGGGTGTCTGATTCATTACCTGATGCAATAATGCATATTGTTGATTCCAATTTACTAACAGAAGAACAAAGCTGCCAAGAAATAGAGGAGTGCTTCTTGATGATGATGGGATTAGCTCTGGAATGCACAGCTGATTTTCCAGAGGAGAGAATCAGCATGGAAGATGTGATAGTAAGACTCAAGCATACACAACAAAAGTTCAACCAAAATGTCTCTATAAGTTTAGTAATAAACTAGTTTGCATGTTTTGAAATAATGTTGCTCATGTTTTCACTGTTAATGAAGGACAGTATGTGGTGCTATTTTTTTTTTTTTTTTTTGTAATCTCATGATTAAGTGAAGTGACTATTTCATAATACCACTAAAATGGAATATCTACTATACTAATAAGAGCCAAAGAGAGTTAGACCTAAAATGGGTAGAAAAAATGGCGGTCAAATTATTTAATCAAATGGATGGTTCAGATGAATTATTTAATCAAATAGATGGTTAAGATAATTCAAATTAATATTATTAATAGAGATTACCTAATTTAACCTTACTTTTATGATTATCCGTTAAGTTTTCCGTTAAATATTCTCTTCTCCGTTAATATTCCGTTAACTTTTAACTTACCATTAATTTCTATAAGAAAGATCTTAGGTTCGAACCTCATCTCAATCAAATTTGACATAATTAAGTTTCTCACTCTATTTTACACTTATTAAATTAAATAAATTAGTAGCTACAACAAAAAATGATACATATGTATTTCTTTAATTTAGAATTATGTGTCTACAATACCTTTATTTGAAAAAATTATTCATTATCAAAAAAATTAAATTAAATAAGAGAAATAATTTCATTAGTTATATTGTCTTTATTTTCTCTCATGCAAAGATTCTTTACATTCAAATTTATCAATTGATATTCATTACATTGTCCATTATCTTATTTTTACAATATCTTGTAATTAAATATCAAAGTTATATACAAATATGTTATATATTTATTTACCAAGTATTTTATTAATACTATGAAAAAAATTTAAAAAAGTTTGAAGCTAATATATTAACTACTTGGGAATTGGTTGACAAAGAGAGTACTCAAATAATAACCCAACAAATTGAAGGGAATCACTCTATTTTACTCTTATTGAATTAAATAAATTAGTTACACAAAAAATGATACATATGTATTTCTTTAATACCATGAAAAAAATAAAAAAGAATAGTTTGAAACCAATCATATTAATTACTTGGGGGATTTGTTGACAATGAAAGTACTCAAATAACCTATTACCCAGCAAATTGAAGCGAAAAACTACCTTTTAATATCATTGGAATACATAATATTTTAAATTTTCAAATTTTTATTAATTTATTTAATCGTTTTTCTTAAATTAGGAATTTCTTTATCCACAATAACTCATTCAACAATAATGGTTGAACCAAATGAATCCCAAGCAGAACACCTAAAGAAAAGTCCATAGCTCCTATATCATAATCTCATTGCATGACGTTGTCATCTATGCTATCAATAATATCCGAATTACAAATAACACACTACCAACAAAAAGGAAGAGAACAAATAGTAAAGATGAAGACAATGACAATGTTACTCAAAAGAGAATTAAGAACACTTAGAAAAATTCAAATTAAAAGTAGTATTTATTTAGACTATCATTTTTAGACCAAATATTTAGACTATCGATTTTACAAGGTTGCAAACATTTATTTTAGTAATAATTATAATGAATTTTCTATATTATTTTGGATTCATATACTTTGAGTTAGATATTTAAATAAAAAAATTCGACATTCAATTACCCATGTATAAACTTATCCTATATAATCTTTACATTCAATTACCCATGTATAAACTTATCCTATATAATCTTTCATTGATATACTTTCAAATATTTATTTAAATATAAACATTGGGCATTAACTCATTCGCGCAATGTGCCTATAAAACTAGTATTAAAGATAAGCTCTAGTATAGTTGAGATGGCTAACAGCTAGTGAACATTATATAAATTGTGTATTTTTGGACTTAAGTCCACCTTGCAAGGTGGACTCGGGTCTACATAATAATTTGTCACAGTAGTTACAACTTCTCTCTATTTAACAAGGAGAAAACAATGATAAATTCTCTCCTGATAGAAAGGAGAAAATACACTGAATATATATACTCTTTAATAACTCTAGTGCAGGAGGAAGATTGGAATGATCAGGGATGAATGCAAATGAAAATGACCTCCGTATTTATAGTCGAAGGATTTAGGGTCATTCTATAACTAACCCAAAACTTAGGGACCAAACAATAATTTTCCCTTTCAACAATTGTGGCTGCGAGATTTCACTTTCAAATTTCAACAATTGTGGCTTGTCAAAATTCGCTGCTCCATGCTCCACAGCTTGACTTTGCTGACACTTCATACCTGAGTGAATCTTGCAACTCCCAGTTAATTCACTAAAAAATTCCTTAGTTTGCATATATATATATATATATACTATGAGCATCTTCACAGCTAGCGCACATGGTCTCAATGGCTCGGTGTCTGGTTTTGTTCATTGCCCTTTGCATGGCTATGGCCTCCGGGGCATCAAATACAATTAGCTCATCAAATGATAAGGCTGCTCTATTGTCATTGAAAGCAGCAATTACATTCGACCCTTTTGACATCTTGTCCAACAATTGGTCTCATCACACTCCACATTGTGATTGGATTGGTGTTACTTGTAGCGGTAGGCACCAAAGAGTGACCCAATTGAATCTCATCAATATGGGTCTCAACGGCACCATTCCTGAGGAGATTGGTGGCCTCTCATTCCTTTCAACTTTCAACATCAGCACTAATAGTTTCCATGGCCATATCCCAGAAAGCATTGGATTCTTGACCAAACTCCAGAGTTTGGATCTGTCCTACAACCATCTCACTGGAAATATCCCCGCAACTATATACAACATTTCTTCCTTGCGGTTTGTAGACTTGAGAAATAATGTTCTCTCGGGGACGCTCCCAGAGAGCATTTGTGATAACTGCAGGCAGCTACAAAGCTTGTTTCTTAGAGCAAATCGATTGAGTGGTGAGATTCCATCAAGTCTACACAAATGTACGGAACTAAGATTTTTAAATTTAGTAGAGAATGAATTTCATGGAAGCATACCACCTGAAATTGGCAACTTTTCCAAGCTTGAGTGGTTACTGCTATATGGTAACAATTTGACAGGTTAGGTTTTCAGTCATTCTGTTGTTTTTGGTCTAAATTTTGTGGCATTACTTATATGGTGTCCTTATAATATTGTCTACAGGAGATTTGCCTCGGACAATTTTCAATATTTCATCTTTAGTAGTACTCGACATTGCGAGGAATGAAATCTCTGGAACTCTTCCAAATGACTTTTGTTATCAAATTCCGAAATTGGAGTATCTGGATATTTCCAAAAACCAAATTAATGGAGAAATGCCTGAAGCTCTATCCAGTTGCAGGAGACTTCAAGTGCTTTCTATGTCTAACAATCAACTCTCCGGAAGATTCCCTACTCAAATATGCAACATGTCATCTCTTCAGGAGCTTTATCTTGTAGGGATGAACTTGACAGGTAACTTCGATCAATTCCTAAAATTTCTTGGAACTGTACGTGCTTTATATATGTAATTTCATAAAATAATTTACCCTTTAATTTGGCATCTAGTTGTAATTTCTAAAGGAATTCTTACCTTGAAGCGACAAATTATGCTGTGGACCCGGATCTATGTTTACAAATTTAGAACTCTATATTCACAAGTTTAGAACTCGTCCACAATTTTAAATCTCAATATATAAAATTACACTACTCAATATTCACAACTTTTAAACTCTATATTTACAATTTTGTTATATAGATTCAAAAATTGTGTTATACTATTGAACATAGAGTTTTGATACTGTTAAACATAGAGTTATGAAATTGTGAACATAAAATTATGAAATTGTGAACATGAAATTATAAAACTGTGTACATGAAATTATAAAATTGTGAATATAGAGTTATGAAATTATGAACATAAAATTACAAAATTGTGAATATAGACCCGGGTCCACGTTGCAAGGTGGACCCAGGTCCATGGCATAACAACCGGCGGTGAAGCACACCAATTGAAATATTTCCTAACAATTGCTGAGCTAGGGAGCGATTGGAATTAATGATGGAGTACTTGAATAGTTGAAGTATATGTACTCTAATCGCTCTCTCAAATTAAACACACTCTATGTTTAGGGGGTTAAAAATTAAAATGAATAGATTATTAGACTTATATTTAAAATGATATTAGGGAAAATGGTAATTTATGCAAATATGTCAATTATCAATGACACCCATGAATTATTAGCAGTGTAATATTGCCTCTCAATTTTTAAAAGGTGACATATATTTCCCCTCCCCTGAATTATTAATGTGGTTACTCGACATTTTCCCTGTTCAAAGACCATGTTTTTTTCCTCCATTTTTCTTTCTTCATTTATTCTCCTTCCGCTAACAACATTGTTGCTCCTTCTTCATATTAGGGGTGGTGCAGTATATGTTATATTGCGAAAATTGAGATGTAACATTTACACCACTAATAATTCAGGGAGTAATATTGATAATTGACGTATTTTTTAGAGGCATAAATTATAATTTTCCCATGATATTATAATTTAGGGAGAAATTATAGTTAGTTTGTAAATGGAAGATAGGCCTTTTGGCTAATTGATTTCATCTGATGCTATTAGTGTTTGATAAATAGCATGAAAATACTTCTTATCCTTCTTCAATTTCCCATCCTAATGTGCATTCATTCATTGGATATTTATGAATTGTGCTGATCATATATATAATTAATTTAAAAATAAATACATAAGTAAAAGAGAGGTAGGTAACATTACTTGAAGCAAACTATGACCAAAATGTTGAAATTTAAAATTCTAAAAATAGTAACTTTTTGGTTTAGTAGATAATATATTGCATTTATTTTGTTCAAAAGATTATTTTGCATTTTTCCCACTAATTTATACTATTAACTTATATTTATTTAATAATTCAAAATATTTACAGGAAATTTGCCAAACGAAATTGGGAAGATGTCTATCTTTCGAACTTTAATAGTTTTGAAAAACAGCTTGACTGGTACGATACCCCCATCAGTTGGCAATATATCTACTTTGGAATATTTTGTTGTTGCGGACAACAATTTGCAAGGTAATGTTCCTCCGGAGCTAGGAAAGCTTTCAAGACTTGAAGGATTATCACTTCGCCATAATACTTTTAGTGGCAAAATACCATTCACCATTTTCAACATCTCCACATTACAAAAGATTGAGTTGGCATCAAATAGCCTTTCTGGCAATCTTGAACCAGGTCTAAGACATTGGATGTCCCCAAGTCTTGTAGTCCTTATTCTTAACCAAAACCAATTCACTGGGACCATTCCTAGCTCTATATCAAATGCCACCCAACTCATAGACCTTGAGCTCGGGGAAAACATGTTTAGCGGCCATGTACCGTTGGTGTTTGAGAATTTACAACAACTTGAATACTTTAACATACAATACAACCAAATCACAAATGAGCCATCGGCTAATGAGCTAAGCCTACTCACTTCCCTGTCAAAATGCAAGAATTTGAAAATGGTTGGTTTAAGTGGCAATCCATTCAACACAGTTCTACCTAGCTTGATAGATATAGGCGGCAATAAATCTGTGTCTTTTGAATCCTTAGATGCTAGTGAGTATCACTTGAAAGGCAGCATTCCAAGTGGGATTAGTAGCTTTATCAACTTAATTTCTTTGGATTTGAGCGACAATATGCTATCAGGTTCATTTCCTGAAACATTAGGACAAGGTTTGTTGAGGTTACAGGGTTTATCCCTAGATAATAATAAAATTGAGGGATCAATACCAAACACCTTATGTTATTTGAAGGACTTATCTGAATTGAATCTCGGAGACAATAAGCTCTCAGGGAGCATACCAAGCTGTTTTGGAAATATATCTTCTTTCAGAAAAATATATTTAGGTTCCAATTTATTTACATCTACTGTACCGCTTGGCTTCTGGAATAACAAGGATGTTTTGGAGCTGGACTTGTCCTCCAATTTACTCAATGGTACCTTGTCTTCTGAAATTGGAAATATGCACAACATGGTATACCTCAATCTGTCAGGCAACCAATTTTCTGGAGAAATTCCCGACACGATTGGGCAACTTCAGAATTTGCTTAATTTATCTCTATCATCAAATAGGCTTCATGGTCCTATTCCTCAGTCATTTGATAGTCTGATAAGCTTGCAAGCATTAGATTTATCTAATAACAGCCTCTCTGGTGGTATTCCAAAGTCGATGGAGAAGCTCAAAGATCTAGTGTATCTAAACCTGTCTTTCAATGATCTAAGTGGTAAAATTCCAAATGGTGGACCTTTTGCAAATTTTAGCATGGAATCATTCATGGGTAACGAGGAACTATGTGGAGCATCTCGATTCCATGTCATGGAATGCAAAGAAGGTAAAGGAAAACCGAGAAACATTGCCATATTTTTTAAGTATGTTTTGCCATCTCTTGTATCAGTGGTTGTTGTTGCTATTCTACTGGTTTGGTTGCTTACGTTCTGGAAGAGAAATAAACGAAGGGAACCTCGAGCTGAAGATTCACTTGATGTTGCACTCAAGAGGATTTCATACTATGAAATTATTCGTGCTACGGAAGACTTTGATGAGAGCAACTTGATAGGCAGGGGGAGTTTTAGCTCAGTGTTCAAGGGAAATTTTGCTGCTGGGCTGGTTGCTGCTATAAAGGTCTTCAATTTGGGCGTGCAAGATTCAATCAGAAGCTTTGAAGTAGAGTGTCAAGTGCTACGGAATATTCGACACAGAAATCTTGTCAAAGTAATAACCAGTTGCTCCAACCTCGACTTCAAAGCTCTGATTTTAGAGTATATGCCCAATGGGAGCCTAGACAAATGGCTCTATTCGCATAATTATTTCCTAGACATCTATCAGAGGCTAGGAATAATGATGGATGTTGCGAATGCCCTCGAATACTTGCATCATGGCCATTCTTTTCCAGTGGTTCATTGTGATTTGAAGCCTGGAAACATTCTTTTAGATCAAAGCATGGTTGCACATGTTGGTGACTTTGGTATATCTAAGCTACTAGACAAAGATATGGCCACTAAACAGACAAAAACCATGGGCACAGTTGGATACATGGCTCCAGGTGAACTCACTCTCTAAATAAATTTGTAATTTGTAATTTAAGATGGAAATAATTGTTTATACTTTTGTCACAATTGCAGAGTATGGTTCTACAGGAATAGTATCTACCATGGGAGATGTGTACAGTTATGGTATTATACTAATGGAAGTGTTGACGAGAAAGAAGCCCACAGATGAGATGTTCCAAGGAGACTTCACCATGAGGAGATGGGTGTCTGATTCATTACCTGATACAATAATGCAAATTGTTGATCCCAACTTATTAACAACAGAAGAAAGTGGGGAAGAAATAGGGCAGTGTTTCCTAATGGTCATGGGATTAGCTCTGGAATGCACGGCTGATTTCCCAGAGGAGAGGATCACCATGAAAGATACCATAGTAAGACTCAAGCATGCATTGCACAAGTTCAACCAAAATGTCTCTATAGATTTAGAAATAAAATAGTATGCACGCTTTGAATTGTTACTTGGATATCGTACAATAAAAGGACTTGTGTGCCGCGGTGTAAAAGGGTTGCTTTTATGGATTTCTAAGGTTTAAATATTGGCCTATTTTATCCTATTGTGATTGTGATAAGTATATATAATTATTGTCATAGTGTGCACATTTGAGAGGTCTGATGATTAAATGTAGTTATACTCTTTATTGCTTTTGCTTTTGCTTTTGCTTTTCTTTTCTTTTTGATGATATCTGTAACACAGTTTTGTATTTAGATCACTCCAGGAGCTCATTTGTTGAATCACCAAACCAGTCATGATATCTTTAACACATTTTGTTTCCTAAAGATAAAGTAGTCCTAATAATGGCCAAAACATCAAATTGATCAATTGTTGGCATGAGATTTAAAATAAATATGAAACGTAACATTCTTCACCGCCAATGGCGTATAACCTCGCTTTGTTTTTTTGGTACTGTGTTTCAGTAAGTCTTGATCTTCTGGTGACCGATAGGTCGCTGCCGGCAAGGACGACGTTTCAGAGAGAGATTCGGTTTCCATTTGAATCTACGTCTGCTTACATGAGTGAAAGACCGCAACATGGCGGTCATGTTTTTTACATTTTAAACTCTCATTTTCTTAACCATTTAATTGGCAACAGAATGTTCATGCATAAGTCAACGGTATTGGCAATTTTTTATTTATACATTAGGTTTCTACCTTATGTTAGACTAATCTTAAGTCTCAAAAATTTTTACCCAAGAATTTGGAGTAGGTGAATCGCGAGTCACCTCTGCACATATATAATGAGTCTTCATCACTTGTGAACATTTTCTTGGATTTTGAATCTCCTAGTGACTCCACATTTTTTGAGCGTTGGATTTCTCACGCTCACCCAACTGTTGAAATAAAACTTTCAGGATGTCCCTCGAATCATTGAACTAAGCCCCTGGACATTTTCAATTTATTAATGTAGGCGTAACCTTGGTCCTCAGATATGAGTCAATCTTGCAACTCCAACTAATTCATTCAAAAAAAAACATTTCCTTTAGCTTGCATGTATTATAAACTTGTTAACAGAGCACTTGGTTTCAATGGAAAGGTATGTGGTTTTGGTTGTGGAATTCAGGGTGGGGCAGATGAGGCTGCTCCAGTGGCATTCAAAGCCACCATAACATTGGACCCCTTTGACATCTTGTCCCGCAACTGGTCTCATCAAACTCCATATTGTGACTGTATTGGTGTTATCTGCAATGCCAAGCACCAAAGAGTGACCCAATTGAATCTCTTCAATATCGGTCTAGACGGCACCATCCCTAAGCAGATTGCTGACCTCTCATTCCTTGCAACTTTCAACATTAGCTCTAATAATTTCCATGGCCATATAGAATTGGATTCTTGGCCAAACTCCAGACTTTAGCGGATTGGATGCGGATTCACTCCAAATTCGCTCCAATCTGTATTGCTCCGCGCTCACTCTAATGTACATGTAATTAATATATTATGTACTTGTACTTAACATATTATGTGCATTCAATTTTTTTTCTTTGAAATAATTTGCATTCAATTTATTTATAAGCACATAATCTATTATTGCTGACAAATATTTTAGATACATAATTTGAATATAATGTTTTTTGGAACAAGGTCCACAATATAATATGGGCCATGGTGCATGGTATAATTTGCGAATATTAGAGAATTGGTCAATTACAGCACACTACCTTGCAGTCAACTGTGGATGAAGAAATAATGGTCATTCTATGAGGTCTTAAGTCGACGCCAAATCTGAACAAATAAATGAAGAATTGCTGAATTGGTCGTATGATTTGACGCAAATTTTACTGTGGACCACGGTTCACAATGTATGGTAGTCCATGCATCAAAACGGCATCGTTTTGATCTGTCTGTGCTGTTCGCGCCTTTAGGAGTAGAGTAGTTCTATATTAGTGTAATATATTCAATTTCTTTTTATATACACTGCAGTTTCCTTTTAACACAACTAAAGTTTTTTTTCGATATAACTAAAGTATCATTCAATATTATACACTAAAATATGTGAAACTGCTATTCAGTTTTATTTTATATATACACTGCAGTTTCCTTTTCAACACAACACCAATATCTTTTTGAATTGATATAACTACAGTTTTATTGGACAATATACATTCAAATATGTGAAGTTACTATTCAGTTTCATTTTATATACACTGCAGTTTCCATACAACACAACACAGCTTCATTATGATATAATTACAGTTTCAGTTGATATTATAAAACTAAATGTGAGGCTATATCATTTGAGATGAACAGTAATTTCATTTACGGAACTCCATTAAGATGTGACGGCTACCGTTTTTTTAATAACGATGTCGTTTTTGAACCATGGTCAACGATATAACAACTGTATGATTTGAGGGGTAGGTGGAGTAGTTGAATTATTAAAGCCATTCAGATTATCAAGTCTATCAACAAGCCCCACAAATTAAAATTTGATGCTTGGCAATGTTAATTTCTTAACAAGACATTATATTGATGTGCTAGGTTGAAAACTTTACTAATTATTCTTAAAATTTTTAGAATGCAGTTTTATAAAAACAGCAGTAGTCTTTGACTCATTCTATTTTGCATGAAAATTTGTTAAGTAGAAATAAATGTCTAAAAGCGAATGAGAGAGAATTTTGGTGTTGTAATTCTCTAATCCACTATTCCCTTTATTAGGATTGTTGGAAAAAATCTCACTTCGTATAACAATGAAAATCACAGATTCGCTATTGTATACAAATACGAGACAATACCCAATAGCCCAAAATAAAACACACGATTTACGTGGAAAACCTCAAAACCGTAGGAAAAATCACGGGAACACCACCAACAAAGTTTCCACTCTAACAAATCTTAGGTACAAAGTTTCAGGCTACACGAGCCAAACATCAAAAAATCATCAAATACAACAACTCTAGGCCAAAGACTTTTATTATGTTCCATAGGCCTAAAAAGAAATACTGAACAAACAAGATGACCTCCCAGAATTATTTGATGAAGAAAGCACCCAAAAATCTCGACAAACTTACGACAATACCATCAAACATGCCACAAATCCCGCCGAGCACGCTACTGAAAAAAACAAAGAATGAAGCAAAAAACTAACAAACAAACATAGCATCTTTGACACTTACCACATATCTACAGAATAAGGCCAACTAGCAGACATATTCACCAAGTCATTAACCATAACAAAGTTAAATGATCTAAGGAACAAACTCAATGTTCTTTCAGAACCTTAAGCTTGAGGGGTGTATTAGGATTCTGTATTCTAGGAACACTAAAATTCATTCTTCATCTCCCTATATTATTGAGAATATATCCTTTACCATTCCAGTCCTGATTGGGACTCTGATCTCTATATTCTTATAAATACATGAGTTCATATACTTTAATTTATTTTCATTTTTGGTGTAAATTATTACAAGATATTTCGAGTCTATCTCTGTCTGTATTACAGTCTGAGTCTACTTGACTAATCAGTTCATATAATTTTTATACATAATTGATTAACCAATGATAAGATTATTTTTAAGACTATTGTTTTCATCCCGTTTTCTAGTAGGAGGATATCCACTGAGCAATTTTAACACACAAATACAATAACGTCAACCAATCCTTTGCTTTTATCAACAAGCTAGGCAACCACAAGATTGTTAACTTACACAATTCTTGCTACCAGAGATCTTTTTATTTGTATCTTCAATTCCCTAATAAACTGTCCTTCTATAATCAAGGGAGGAGAAAATTGCGATTTTAGTCTACTGACTATTGGGGTCCTCTAAATTGCAGTCCACGACTTTCAAAAGTATTAATTGTATACCCTGACTATTTAATTTTTGTCAATTTTGGTCACTCCGACCAAATTACCGGTCAAATTCGCCGGAAAATCCTAAACCCTAAAATAATGAGGGGTATTATAGTAATTTCACATGTATGTTCTTCTTCGACCAAATTTCATTCTGCTGCGGCGGTGCGGGTCACATTGGCGAGACGACGGTTGACTTCCTCAGTCATTAACTCCTGCACCGCCGGATTATTGATTTTTCCGGTATCGACGCCGCCGGAGTCGTCTACATTTTGACAAAGTGCGAGGTCCACTGCTAAGAACACGACGACAATAATGCCGATGAATGCGAGGTCCATTTCCTCCTTTGCTCCACTTAGCGTTTATAAGCTCAGGCTCATCCCTGTTTCCGCGCTACCGCCGCCGCTGCGCATTGCGTAGCTCATCTCTGGCTCCGCTGGCGACGGCGACATGCTCTGGCGAACGGCCTTCACCGCCGCCTTAGCTTTCCTCCCCTTCTGCTGCTGCTGGTTCACACTGACGAGGAGGCCACGCTGGAATCTAGGCATCGTCCTGCTCCTCCGGGCATCTGGGCATTCCCTTCAAAACCTCTCTTGACGAGGAAGCCACGCCGGTATTGAGTTGCAGTGGTGATGGTGAAGAAGAAGAGCTTTATTATTGTCTTCTTTGTTGCTAATTTGAGAAGCCATAAATCTGAACATTCCGGTTGCTCTCAGCCTGGTAGCTCGCCGGAGAAGAAGAACAGACACGTGAAATTACTAAAATACCCGTCATTTTTTAGGGTTTAGGAAATTCCGGCGAATTTGGCCGGCAATTTGGCCGGAGTGTCCAAAATTGACAGAAATTGAATAGTCAGGGTATGCAATTAACACTTTTAAAAGTCGTGCACTGCAATTAAGAGGACCCCAATAATCAGTAGACTAAAATGGCAATTTTCTCTCAAGGGAGGATGTATAGTGGGGACAATAGGGGTAGTTGCCCCCTTCGCTACCTCACCTCCATATATAGCCTTGGTAATATATATATATGCTCAAGCTCCTGTATATTATGTTCCCTAGGTAAATGGTGGAATGAAAGCTATAGATCTATCTTCATCTAACACACAAGATTAACTCACTTTTAAAAAAAGCGCATAAGAAGGACTTTTTTCGTAATTATTCTTATTTAACAAAACATGTTTCGCTAACTGCCTTCTACTCAAACTGAAACTTAACGCCATTCTTTCCTCTTGATAAACATCATTCAATCAACATTATTCGATTTCCTTCCTTCGCATAGCAGTTGCAAATTCTTTTTGATTGCCATAATGGATGAAGGAAAAATTCTTATATTTCATTTTTTTGATTTTTTTTAATCATTCATAGACATGAAATTGTTAAACCATTAATAATTCATAGAATTCAAACTATTTAATTGTCAATACACATAAATCTACACTTGATTGCATAAAATTACACACTATTAAGACACGAGAATATGCACTTGAAGGTATTGGAAGTAGCAAAATAATGTGCACTGAAAATTACAGCCTTGTGCACTCCAAAGGCACAACAATATGCACTGGAAGAATCAACGACAAGTATTGTAAGACATAAAAATATGCACTAGAAGTATGTTATGACAATATGCACTCTATGCAGCTATATTTGATTTGCCATAAAAGATGCGCTGGAAGTGATAAAACTGTGATCTAGAAGGCACAATAATATGCACTAGAAGCATAAAACGTGGACTTTAAGGCTAAATAATGTGCACTATAAGCTTGAATATTGTGCACTATAAGAATGAAAGATGTGTTCTGTTATGCAAAAAAAAAAAGAAGAACATTGTAACCTTTTGAAGAGATTATTGATTGTTTTCCTTGTGCACTTACATGATATTTTATAAGGACAAACAATGTGCACTATAAGGCCAAACAATATGCTCTGTAAGGCTAAACAATATGCTATGCTCGCATATTACATGCCAAAAATCGTATAATAAACATATTGTATAAAGATTTATTTGACTAGCCATAAAAAATGCACACGAAGTGATAAAATTGTGCTCTAGAAGGCACAACAATGTGCACTGGATGCATAAAATTAAAGTTGTGACTCTATAAGAATGTGCACTGTAAGGCAAAACAATGTACACTGTAAGCCCAAACAAGAATCACGGTAAGACACAACAAATGTGTTCAGTAAGGCCAAATAATATGTATAAGTATAAAATGCAGATAGAAGTAAATGAAAGATATGTTACGTTAGGTGAGTTAGTAGAGAATGCCTCTTCAAATGAATTAGTAGTAGAGAGAGAAATTAAGGTCCGTTTGAAAAGAGAAAAATGACTTTTGTAAAATGCTTTCTGGAAAATGAGTCGTTTTTCAAAAAGCGTGTTTGATTGCATTTTGGAAATTTGTTTTGTTTCGTTCATTTTCTGAAAAATGAGCATAATTATTTTTAGTTTTAAATATTTAAAATATACAATGATGGTGAGGAGGGTGGTGGTGGGTGGTTGTGATGGTGGGTGGTGGTGGTGGCGACGGCAACAGGGTGATTGGCTACTCCACTACTACAAAGGAAAGTCATTTTTAGACCGTCTCTTCTATTTTCTATTGACCACGCCCTTATTTTTATTGGCTTCCATTTTCTCCCCTAGCGAAACACTGAAAATCTATAAAATGATTTCGGGTTTTCAAATGCATCCTAAGGGCCTAAAGTATGGAAATTAAGGAAAAGGATGGCTATGAGACCATAAATTTTACAACATGATGCGTCTTCGTCATGGATGTTTCTCGAAAAGGATAGAAGCACGCGCGCAACAAGGACCACATTTTCTTTGCCGAGAGGGTAGAAGCTTTCATATTTTCAAACTCTCATTTTTCCAACCATATAAGATGGCAACTGAAAAATCAACGCCTGGACTTCATAAATGAATATAATGGTGTTTACACTTTATATATGTATGAAGGCATATGCTTGGGTCTTCACATATGAGTCAATCCTGCAATTCCCAGTAGTAATTCACTCTTTCCTCAGCTCCTTTAGTTTGCATGCATATATATCCTTCACAGATCAATGGACAGGTGTTTGGTTTTGGTTGTTGTATTGGTATCCCTTTGCATGACAACTCGGGGGGCTGTGGCCTCAGGGGTATCAAAATCAAAACCAAAATCGAATAGCTCAGCTGCTGCTGATGAGGCTGCTTTATTGGCCTTCAAAACAGCAATTACATCCGATCCCTTTGGCATCTTGTCCAACAACTGGTCTCATCACACTCCATATTGTGATTGGATTGGTGTTACTTGTAGCGGTTGGCACCAAAGAGTGACCCAATTGAATCTCTTCAATATGGGTCTCAACGGCACCATTCCTGAGGAGATTGGTGGCCTCTCATTCCTTTCAACTTTCAACATCAGCACTAATAGTTTCCATGGCCATATCCCACAAAGCATTGGAATATTGACCAAACTCCAAAGTTTGGATCTGTCCTACAACAATCTCACTGCAAACATTCCTGCAACAATATACAACATTTCTTCCTTGCAATTTGTAGACTTGAGAAACAATGATCTATCAGGGACGCTCCCCCGTGGCATTTGTGATAACTTCAGGCAGCTACAAGGCTTGTATCTTTCAGCAAATCGATTCAGTGGTGAGATTCCATCAAGTCTACCCAAATGTATGGACCTTAGATTTTTTAATTTAGGAGACAATGAATTTCATGGAAGCATACCACCTGAAATTGGCAACTTTTCCAAGCTCGAGTGGTTAATGCTATATGGCAACAACTTGACAGGTCAGATTTCCAGTCCTTTAATTTTTTGTCTCAGTTTATACTAGTACATATATACATACGGCTACCAAGTTTATATATATATATATATATATGTGTGTGTGTTTTCGAATGCGGTTGGGTGGCTCCTGTGCAGTTTGTGCGGTTAAATGAAAACCATTCATTTGACCTAAATAAACGTTCCAATCAATAGTGATTAAAAAAAATGCAGAGGCAATTCAGTCTTTTTGCATCTAGGTCAAATTTAAAGTGCGTGATTTTCCTTCTTAAGGTGTGTGGTTTTCATTTTTAAAGTGCGTGAATTGTGTGCTTAAAGTGCGTCAATTGTGAAACTTAAGGTGCGCCATTTAAAACTTAAGGTGAGTGGTTTACTTCTTAAAGTGCTCTGTTTGTGTGCTTAAGGTGCGTTTTTCGTGTACTTAAGGTGCGTCATTTTAATGTTTAAGGTTAGGTTTGTCATTTCTACACTTAAGGTGTGTCCTTTGTGTGTTAACCGCACGGTAACTTGTCTTTGCACGGGAACCCTTCCCTATATATATATAGGGGCGCGCTCAGGTGCATACTGTCGCCTAGGAAGGAAATGAGAACGCTTTGCAACCGTCCACGTATCCAGATCAATGAATCAGATGTAATTTAAAAAAAAAAAAAAAAAGACGCGGTGACATTTCCGTAAATAACTCCAACTTTGGTGCAAGTAATTGTGTTATAAGTGCACCTAGTTTCAGTTACAAGTGCATCTAATTTTGCACTTGTTTTCACTTACAAGTGCAAGTAATTTACCTTGTTAACATTCATGCACCTAGGTGCACCCACTTATAACGTTATGTGCAACTAGTTATAACATCAGATACACTTAGTATTGAACTCAGCGTACATTTTACTTGCACGTGTAATACATTTTACTTGCACTTGTGCACCTATTATATATATATATATATATATATATATATATATATATATATAGGAATAAGTTCTGGTGCAAAAACTTGCTCAGGTGTGAAGGTGCAGTTAAATTTGAGTCGCTTATCAAATCTATATCAGCAGCTCAATTCATTACATTTTTTTAAAGAAAAAAACACGCGTATAACAACTAGTACTCAAACCCATACTTAATCTTGTACTCAATCCTATACTCAATTCTATACTCAATCTTGTACTCAATTCTATACTCAATCTTGTACTCTTTCTGGTGTTACTTTCTTTCACCTTCCTTCAACAACTGATACACCTTAAGCATACAAATCACACACCTTAAGAAAGAAAACCACGCACATAAAGCTTTAGACCTACGCACTTAAGTTTTCACAACTGACGCACCTTAAGCACACAAACCACTCACCTTAAGAAGGCAAACCACGCACCTTAAGAAGTAAAATAACGCACCTAAAACTTTAGACCGATGCATCTTAAGTTTCAAAAAAATACGCACCTTAAGTTATCAAATGAAGAACTGACGCACCTTAAGCACAGAAACCACACACCTAAAGAAGGAACACGACGCACCTTAAGCACAAGACTTGCACACCTTAAGTATAAACCCTATGGACCTTAAATTTTGACCCATATGAAAAATGATCAAATTGACACCGCATTTTTTGTTAATTATGAACGATGATTTTGGCAAGATCAATGGCTTTCCTCTCACCGCACAATCGCACGCGAAGTGAATTATATATATATATATATATATATATATATATATATATATAGGGATGCACTCCCATGCGAACTGCCGCCCAAGTAAGAAATGAGAACGCTTCACAGCCGTCCACGTGGCCAGATCAACGAATCAGATGCAATTTTTAAAAAATGACGCGGTGGCATTTTCGTAAATATCTGAAACTTTGGTGCACCTAGTTTCACTTACAAGTGCACATATTTTTGTACCTATTTTCACTTACAATTGCAAGTAATTTACCTTGTTAATATTCATGCACCTATTTTCGCAAATACTTTCACTTACAAATGCAAGTAATTTACCTTGTTAATATTCATGCACCTAGGTGCACCTAGTTATAACATTAGGTGCACTTAGTATTGATGCTCAGTGTAAAATTTACTTGCACTTGTAATACATTTTACTTACACGTGTGCACCTATTTTCACTTACAAATGCAGGTAATTAACCTTGTTAACATTTATGCACCTGGGTGCACCTAGGTGTATCTAGTTATAACATTACGTGCACCTAGTTATAACGTTAGCTGCAACTACATTCCGGACACGTGGCGCGCTGTGATTCGTCCGTTTCTCTCCTGGGCGGCCAGTACGCATTTGAACGCGATCCTATATATATATATATATATATATATATATATATATATATATAATTTATTTATTTATGTATGTATGTATATTTGATCCCTATGTTAAATTAATCTGATTCCTTCCTTATATTGACTGTCTGATTGACTGGTGCATTTCAATACAGGAGATTTACCTTGGACAATCTTCAATATATCATCATTAGTAAGGCTTAATATTCGCATGAATGAAATCTCTGGAATCCTTCCAAACGACCTCTGTTATCAAATTCCGGAATTGGAGTATCTGGATATTTCCAAAAACCAAATTCATGGAGAAATCCCTCAAGCTCTATCTAGTTGCAGGAGACTTCAAGTGCTTTCCATGTCTAACAATCAACTCTCCGGAAGATTCCCTACTCAAATCTGCAACATATCATCTCTTCAGGAGCTTTATCTTACTTGACAGGTAACTTCAGAAAATTTCATGAAATTGTAATTTAAAGAATTTTATAAAATAGTGAGGTCATAATGGTCCATGGGCAGTGAAACGCCCCAACTAGGCCCTTTGGACTCCAGTAGAAATTTTGGAAGGGATGGTTAGAGTGGTGCAATTGGACAAATCATACCATGTTCCATCACCTTGCATTGTGGAACTGGTCCAAAGCAATATGAAATATTATATATTGCAGTTAACATATTATGTATATTCAATTAACAAATTATGCACCTATACATAATATATTAACTTACAAGCACATAATCTAAATGTTATTTTGAACTAGAGTCTATCCTTTCAAAAAAAAACTAGAGTCTATAATATAAGGAGTCCATGGTATCACAATTGGTGTAATTGGAGCACTGAAACATCCTAACTGAAATTTTGCAGGGCACTTGCCAAAGGAGATTGGGAAGTTGTCAATCCTTCGAGAGTTTAGAGTTTTTGTAAACCACTTGACTGGTACAATACCCCATTCTATTGGCAATATATCGACTTTGGAGAATTTTGTTGTTAATCAAAAAAATTTAGGTGGTAATATTCCTCCAGAGTTAGGAAAGCTATCAAGCCTTAAAGGATTGTCACTTAGTTCAAATAATTTTAATGGTGAAGTACCATCCTCCATTTTCAACATCTCTGGATTACAAGTGATTGAGTTGTCATCAAATAAACTTTTTGGCAATCTTCAACCAGGCCTAAGACATTGGATTTCACCAAGTCTTGAAGCACTTCTTCTAGCCGACAACCAATTCAGTGGAACCATTCCTAGCACTATATCAAATGCCTCCCAACTCATAATGTTTGATATTGGGCATAACATGTTCAGTGGCCATGTACCTCTGGTGGTTGAAAATTTACACCAACTTCAATTTTTTGCCATAGAGTACATGTAAGAACAAATAATAAAAGGTCAAAAGTATGAGTCCACTAACTCCACTATGACCTTAAATCAGGGATACACTAACACCTAAATTAGGGATCCACTAATTTATGTTTTGTTCTTATTCAGAAAGTGGTGCAAATAATTAAGAATAGGAAAATTTTCATGTTTAGTGCATTGATGGAATGCAACTATATAAAGGCCATCAAAATCCCCCTCACTGCTTGACATACAGTCTTATACACCATCTGAGAGAGTTGAGTCAAGTGAGAGAAAAATAATTAGGAAGCTCAAGCAAAGGCAGCAAGCAGCACAGTTCACAGTTCAGTCAGGCAATCAAACAAACAACTATGGCTGGAGGTTAGATCCTATATATTTCATATACTTCAGTTTTATTCTTACAGTTGGTATCAGAGCAAAATATAATCTCCGCCTAGTTATTAGTTTGAATGTGTATGCAATATGAATATATTTATTATATTAAAAGCATACATATATATTTGTGCTTTGCTTTTACAGTACATATATATTTGGATTTAATATATGTACACATATAGAAGCAAATTTCTGCTCAATATTTGCATATTAAGTAGTAATATTTTCCGTATCCACATATGCATTTATATCTAGTTTTCATATGTGTATATACATACATGAAAAATTTACTCGAAAAATTTTTTTAGAAAATATTGTTATGTGTTTTTCGAAATATGAATGAACCAATTTCGAAATAAATGTTATAAAATAAACCTACTGCCTTTGGATGGAATCGACGCCGGCATCCTTCGGTGGACGGCGACGGCGGAGTGACGGCGGCGCAACGCGACGGTGGAGTACACCAGTGTTGGTGGTCGCGGACGATGGCACTGACGCGGCTGGCCATCCCAGCTCGCCACTGCTGCTTATTGGCTTCGCCGGCGACCGGGCGGACGGAGACGCAGCGATTGCGATGCCACTGCTTTCCTCTTCCCCTTCATGCGACGCTGGCTTGGCTAAGGCCGACTCTCTCTCCTCTCCGCGATTCTCTTTTTCTCTCTCTTCTGTCCGTTACTCTCCCTCTTGTGCGGCTGTGGATGAAATATTGTGGCTGTTAGGTTTAGTTTGGCAGATGGAGTATACTAATATACTATGGATTATAGACTTAGATAAGTTTATTAATGAACATCATAATGGTGTAAGGTTTATGGGCTTGGGCCAATATTATAATGGCCTATATTATGGTTTATAGGCTTGGGCCTATTTATTATTGAACTAGTGGAAGAAGAATGATAATGGGAAATTGTATTAGTTTGGGTTTGGCCCAATTCGGCCAAGCCTATTATACTTATAAAAAAAAAATTATAATTGGGCCCATTTAGATTGTTTAAGTCATTTGGACATGCTTTAACTTTTGGGCTCACTATAATTATATATGGGCTTGCTATAGTATTTTCCTACATCATATTTGAGCTTCTTCTATATTTAATTGTTCAATTTAATTCCTCATTGATTTACTATTAAATTATATTCAATTTTGAACAAATATTAAGTTTACATTTGTGATTTGAATTTTAATTTAATATTCAGGATTATATTAAATTGCCTTAAGTATTGCAATTTAATTATGAAGTATGAGTTAATAATATGCATAATCTGAGCATGCTATGTATCTTTATTTGCAATGATTGTTTGACTGTTATAATTATTCCTTTAGAAAAGCATGTTCTTTAAGGATGAATTTAGAGCCTTCTAGGTCTGAATTAAATGTTTATTATGCATGATATAGTGCCTTTTAGGTGAATTTAGTGCCTTTAAGGATAGATTAAGCATATTATTACTCTTCAGTTGTGTCTATTTAAGGGCACATTAAAGAACCAAAGATAGTTCACCCTTTTAAAAGCCTTATCCATAGGTGAACTCACAATCTTATAGATCTCTCAAACGATTTTACTTCAAATATGAAAACACATGAATTAGGGAAGTTTCTTGGGGAGGAATACTAGTTATATGGCCCTGGCTTAAAACGCCTTGCTGGTTGAAACTGCCATAGTGCCTTCAGCCATATTGCTACTAGTCCCCTTGCGACGCTACTCTGTCTAAGGAGTTGGTTTTTAAAGGAGCCTTAGCACCTACCAACTTTCCTGAGAGTATACCTAAGAATTGTCTATCATGATTTGGTTCAATTTGTTTGTTAGGATTTTCTTGCCAATGTGATAATATTTAATTTTGATTAATTAAAGAGTAGCCACAGCATCTTTAATTGACTAAAAATTATTAAGTTTAATCACATAAAGATCGGCAATAATATGTCTAGTGATCTTATAATTTTAATTAATTGAGGAGTAGCCACAGCATCCTTGATCAATTAAATTTATATATTAAGTTGTTAGATCACATAAAGTTTTAGACATATCAATTGTGATTAATTATATGTAATATAATGAAATTTAGCCCACAGGCAATTTTGTTATATTTATATGGTTAATCAGGATAAAATATCAAGTTATGATCATAATTTCGCCCACAGGCAATTATGTATCGGCATATAGTTTGATAGTTTTGTTATTAAGGGTGGAAAAATTAAATCAAAATCGTACCCATTCTGTTTCCACCATTCAGCCTGATGGATTCATTGTGCGTAAAAATTTCGCCCACAGGCAATTTTTATGGCATACGAATCTATCTTTTGCATAACTTACATTGGTAACAATATGCACTTCAGTCTCTCTCTCTCTCTATATTTTGCCTCGAAAATTTTAACTAAGCCTTTATTTCCTTACAGCATCTCAATCTCTTAATCATACAAATCTGAACATTGAAGTTCCAAAACTTAGGGGTTACAATTATAAAATATGGAAAGAAAGAATTTTCTCCTTAATTTAGGGTGGAATGACTTAGACTATGCTATACATAATGAGAAACCACCGGTCCCCACTAAAGACAGTACCCAAGATGACATTGCGTTATATGAGCGATGTGATAGGTCCAATTCGCTCAATACAATGTATATCAAGGCGAAAATATCTGATGGGATTCGAGGTTTTATTAGTGAAAAGCATAAATATGTCCGAGCATTACTTAAAACTATTGACGACCAGTTCGTCACTTTAGAAAAGTTTTTCGCTAGCACCCTTATTATGAGATTTTCTTCTCTCCGCCTCACTTCCGTTAAAGGTGTGCGTGAGCACATCATAGAATTACAGGACATCGTGGCTCAACTCAAAACTCTTGGGGTAGACATGGCAAATGATTTCGTGGTGTAGTATGCTTTGAATACCCTACCATCACCATATCAACCCTTTAAAATTTCTTATCACACACATAAGGGAAAATGGTCTATTTCTGATTTAATGACCATGTGTGCTCAAGAAGAAATAAGATTGGTGAATGAAATGGGTGATAGTACCATGCTGGCTACAGCACACAAGAAATCTAAATCTGGCAAATCTTTGGGTTCCACTTCAAAAGCTAAGAGGAAAAACAAAATTCCTTCTCAAGATAGCATAAAGAAGGTGCATAAGTGCTTATTCTGTAAAAGGAATGGACACATAAAGAAAAATTGCATCAAGTGGATCAAGAAGAAAGGTAATCTATCCTCATTCGTATGTCATGAATCTAGTATGTCAAATGTTAATACTAATTCATTGGTGGATTGATTATGGTTAAACTATCCACATTGCAAATTCTTTACANGAGTATACCTAAGAATTGTCTATCATGATTTGGTTCAATTTGTTTGTTAGGATTTTCTTGCCAATGTGATAATATTTAATTTTGATTAATTAAAGAGTAGCCACAGCATCTTTAATTGACTAAAAATTATTAAGTTTAATCACATAAAGATCGGCAATAATATGTCTAGTGATCTTATAATTTTAATTAATTGAGGAGTAGCCACAGCATCCTTGATCAATTAAATTTATATATTAAGTTGTTAGATCACATAAAGTTTTAGACATATCAATTGTGATTAATTATATGTAATATAATGAAATTTAGCCCACAGGCAATTTTGTTATATTTATATGGTTAATCAGGATAAAATATCAAGTTATGATCATAATTTCGCCCACAGGCAATTATGTATCGGCATATAGTTTGATAGTTTTGTTATTAAGGGTGGAAAAATTAAATCAAAATCGTACCCATTCTGTTTCCACCATTCAGCCTGATGGATTCATTGTGCGTAAAAATTTCGCCCACAGGCAATTTTTATGGCATACGAATCTATCTTTTGCATAACTTACATTGGTAACAATATGCACTTCAGTCTCTCTCTCTCTCTATATTTTGCCTCGAAAATTTTAACTAAGCCTTTATTTCCTTACAGCATCTCAATCTCTTAATCATACAAATCTGAACATTGAAGTTCCAAAACTTAGGGGTTACAATTATAAAATATGGAAAGAAAGAATTTTCTCCTTAATTTAGGGTGGAATGACTTAGACTATGCTATACATAATGAGAAACCACCGGTCCCCACTAAAGACAGTACCCAAGATGACATTGCGTTATATGAGCGATGTGATAGGTCCAATTCGCTCAATACAATGTATATCAAGGCGAAAATATCTGATGGGATTCGAGGTTTTATTAGTGAAAAGCATAAATATGTCCGAGCATTACTTAAAACTATTGACGACCAGTTCGTCACTTTAGAAAAGTTTTTCGCTAGCACCCTTATTATGAGATTTTCTTCTCTCCGCCTCACTTCCGTTAAAGGTGTGCGTGAGCACATCATAGAATTACAGGACATCGTGGCTCAACTCAAAACTCTTGGGGTAGACATGGCAAATGATTTCGTGGTGTAGTATGCTTTGAATACCCTACCATCACCATATCAACCCTTTAAAATTTCTTATCACACACATAAGGGAAAATGGTCTATTTCTGATTTAATGACCATGTGTGCTCAAGAAGAAATAAGATTGGTGAATGAAATGGGTGATAGTACCATGCTGGCTACAGCACACAAGAAATCTAAATCTGGCAAATCTTTGGGTTCCACTTCAAAAGCTAAGAGGAAAAACAAAATTCCTTCTCAAGATAGCATAAAGAAGGTGCATAAGTGCTTATTCTGTAAAAGGAATGGACACATAAAGAAAAATTGCATCAAGTGGATCAAGAAGAAAGGTAATCTATC
Organism: Ipomoea triloba; assembly: GCF_003576645.1. Taxonomy (NCBI): domain Eukaryota; kingdom Viridiplantae; phylum Streptophyta; class Magnoliopsida; order Solanales; family Convolvulaceae; genus Ipomoea; species Ipomoea triloba. The sequence continues at coordinate 5,599,341 of NC_044922.1, read as the reverse complement.
CTCATTCGTATGTCATGAATCTAGTATGTCAAATGTTAATACTAATTCATTGGTGGATTGATTCTGGTTAAACTATCCACATTGCAAATTCTTTACAAGATATGCAAAATTTGAAACAACCAATGGGAAGTAAGTGAACCATCTTATATGGAAACAAGATGGGCTCACCAGTAGAAGCAATTAGGACTTGTACTTTAGTATTAAGAAAATGGATTTGTTTTGTAAATGGTTTGATTAGACCTTTTATATATCTAGTTTATCTAGAAACTTGGTTTCAGTTTCAAGCCTTGTACCATTTTGATTCCAATTTGAGTTTCACAGCAAGTATTTTCAATTGTTTAACAATTCTACTTGTATTGGAAAAGGTACATTGTTTAATGGTCTTTATCATATTCACTTACAAAACAATCTATTTTACAATTCCTTAAATGTTGAAACTAGTACCAAACGTTGTAGTATTAACAAAAATTCCTCAATGTTATGGCATCGGAGATTATGATATATCTCCCTTGAGCTTATTAAAAGATTAGTAAAGGATGGAGTACTTTCTACTCTAGACTATACTAATTTTGAGACTTGTATTGACTACATTAAGCGTAAGCAGACAAACAAGTCAAAGAAATGTGCCAATAGAAGTTCAACATTGTTGGAAATTATACATACTGACATATATTGTTATGATATGGATATTCATAGTCAGAAATATTTCATCTACTTTATTGATAAACTTTTCAAGAATTACTTATGTGTATTTACTTCATAATAAGTATGAAGCATTGGATGTCTTTAAATTGTTTAAAGCTTAAATTGAAAACCAATGCGAGAAGCAAATACAAATAGTTAGATCTGATGAGGGATGTAAATATTATGGTAGATACACATGAAAAGAAACTTAACCCAAAGACAATTAGTGCTTTCTTTTTGGATAAGCACAATCTTCTAAGGGTTATAAGTTTTATTGTCCATCACATACTACTAGAATTGTGGAATCAATTAAGAAGTGCTTAAGTTTCTTGAAGATGACTTAATTAGTGGGAGAGATCAATTTAAGAACTTAGTCCCTACTTTCGATCATTTCGCCTCTCACCCTTTATGCCATCCAATAGAGTTGTACTTATGCGCAGTATTCCTTCATTATCTCCTGCGGTCATAAAACTCACTATTGATATTCCACAAGTTGTTGAAACTCAATCAATTCAGGATTTATAGTAAGTTCCTGAACCGATGTAGATTTAACCAATTCAAGAACTGTCCTCAGTTCCTGAAGAGGTAGTTGCCCCGCGAACTTTTTCAAGGTTTCAGTGGTTCAACATTAAAAATAATCTAATCGGGTATGACTTTCAACATTACCTAGTTACTATGTATCGTATCTACAATAATTTGACATTAGAGCCGAAAATGATCCTGAAATATTTTCACCAATCATGTTTTATTCATAATCCAATTTGTGATTCATAATCCAATTTGTGATAAGAAGCCATGAAAGATGAAATGAATTCCATAAAGAGTAACGAAGTTTGGGATCTTGTTAAGTTACCTAATGGGGCTAAGGCTATTCATTAGCTAAATTAAGAGATACAAGACCAAGCTTGTTGCTAAGGGATTCACACATAATGAAGGTATCGATTACAAGGAGACTTTTTCTCCTTTATCAAAGAAAGATTCTCTTCGAATTATTTTGGCTTTAGTTGCACATTTTGAGTTGCAACAAATAGATGTGAAAATTATATCTAGAAGAGGAAGTTTTATGAAACAACCTATAGGTTTCTCTTATAGGGGTAGTGAGAATTTAGTATGTAAGCTTAAGAAATCCATATATGGCTTAAAACAAACCTCCCGCCAATGGTACATTGTTGAGTTTAATAGGGCTATTTCTTCATTTGGTTTTGTTGAAGATCCCTTTAATCATTATATATACCAAAAGGTCAGTGGGAGTAAAATTTGGTTCCTTGTTTTATACGTGGATAATATCTTACCTACTACTGGAGATAGGGAATACTTCATGACGTGAAACAATTTCTTTCTAAGAACTTTGATATGAATGATATGGGTAATGCATTTTATGTCATTTGCATGAAAATTCATAAGGATAGATCCCGGGACATACTGATCTATCGCAAGAAACCCATATAGACAAAGTTTGGGAAAGATTCAGATTTAGAATTGTTCACCAACTCTAGCTCCCATAACAAAAGAAGATAAATTAAGTTTGAATAAATGTTCTAAAATTGACCTGGAGAAGTCCATGAAGGACATTCCATATGCTGAAGCAGTTGGGTGTCTTGGATACATTTAAGTATGTACAAGACCAAACATTGTTTTTGGAATGCTATGACGATACCTGCATAATCCAGGCAAAGACCACTAGAAAGCTGTAAAAGAGTTTTAACGTATCTCAAAGATACTAAAAACTATAAGCTTGGGTTTAAGAAAATATCTTAGATGTCATTGGATATTATCATGCGAACTTTGCTGGCTATATTGATTCTCAAAAATCAACTTCAGGGTACATATTTATTATGGCTGGTAAGGCTATATCATGGAAAAGTGTTAAACAAAGTGTTAAGCAGTCTTTAATAACTACTTCTACCATGAAAGCCAAGTTCGAGGCCACTTCATAAGGTGTATGGCTTAAGAATTTCTTCTCTAGGCTTAGAATTTTTGGATTTTGTATCTAAGCCATTAAGAATCTACTGCGACAACTCAACTACAGTTTTCCTAACTAAGAACGACAAAAGTGAGAGTCGAATTAAGCACATCGACATAAAGTTCTTAGCTATAAGGAAGCGTGTTAAAAGAGAAATTGTGGTCATTGAGCACATTAGTACTGAGTTGATGATAGCAGATCCCTTGACTAAAGGCATGCCTCCATTTAAATTCAAGGATCTTGCTGAAAAGATGGGACTTTCACCCAATTTGTAATTTGTATATATACATTCAGTTTTAATGAAATTCTTTTGCATTCAGAAATTTTCTCATTCTAGTATGTACACTTTAAATTCATTGAGAAAATATTTCAGTCGGATTTGAAATAAACATAAGGTTTATTTTCATTAAGTTTTTCTTGTTTCCTAATTAAGTACTTAAAGGCAGTTTACATTTAATCATAATAGATATTACTCGCACTAATGAGGACATATCATTATGGATTAGTGTTATCTTGTACTTTGAGTTTGATATTTGCACCAAGTGGGAGAATGTAAGAACAAATAATAAAAGGTCAAAAGTATGAGTCCACTAACTCCACTATGACCTTAAATCAGGGATACACTAACACCTAAATTAGGGATCCACTAATTTATGTTTTGTTCTTATTCAGAAAGTGGTGCAAATAATTAAGAATAGGAAAATTTTCATGTTTAGTGCATTGATGGAATGCAACTATATAAAGGCCATCAAAATCCCCCTCACTGCTTGACATACAGTCTTATACACCATCTGAGAGAGTTGAGTCAAGTGAGAGAAAAATAATTAGGAAGCTCAAGCAAAGGCAGCAAGCAGCACAGTTCACAGTTCAGTCAGGCAATCAAACAAACAACTATGGCTGGAGGTTAGATCCTATATATTTCATATACTTCAGTTTTATTCTTACAGTACAACCATATCACAAATGACCCATCAGCCAATGAACTGAGCCTACTCACTTCATTGTCGAAATGTAAGAATTTGAAAATGGTTATTTTGGAAGGCAATCCATTCAACACAATTCTTCCTAACTTATTAGATGTTGGCAATATGTCATCGTCGTTGAAAACCTTGTATGCAGCTGATTGTCACTTTAAAGGCAGCATACCTAGTGGAATCAGCAACTTTAGCAACATGATTTCTTTGGAGTTGGCCCAAAACAACCTCTCAGGTTCGCTTCCTGGAACATTGGGACATTTGCTGAGGTTACAGGGTTTATTCCTACATAATAATAAAATTGAGGGATCAATACCAAACACCTTATGTTATCTGAAGGACTTATCTGAATTCTATCTCAGAGACAATAAGCTCTCAGGGAGCATACCAAGTTGTTTTGGGAATATATCTTCTTTGAGAAAAATATATTTAGGCTCCAATTTATTTACATCTACTGTACCGATTGGCTTCTGGAATAACAAGGATGTCTTGGAGTTGGACTTGTCATCCAATTTTCTTGGTGATTCCTTGTCTCCTGAAATTGGAAGTATGCACAGCATGGTAAAGTTATATCTGTCAGGTAACATATTTTCTGGAGAAATTCCTAACACCATTGGGCAACTTCAGAATTTGCTTATTCTCTCTCTATCGTCAAATAGGCTTCATGGTCCTATTCCTCAGTCATTTGATAGTTTGATAAGCTTGCAAGAATTAGATTTATCTAATAACAGCCTCTCAGGTGTGATTCCAAAGTCAATGGAGAAGCTCAAAGATCTAGTGTATCTGAACCTGTCTTTCAATGATCTGAGTGGTAAAATTCCAAATGGTGGTGGGCCTTTTGCAAAATTTAGCATGGAATCATTCATGGGTAACAAGGAACTATGTGGAGCTTCTCGATTCCATGTCATGGAATGCAAAGAAGGAAAAGGAAAGCCGAGAAACATTGCAATATTTCTCAAGTATGTTTTGCCATCTCTTGTGTCTGTGGTTGTTGTTGCTATTCTATTGGTTTGGTTGCTTACGTTCTGGAAGAGAAACAAACAAAGGGAACCTCGGGCTGAAGATTCACATGATGTTGCACNTTTAATGAATGAAATTCTTTCGCATTCAGAAATTTTCTCATAAAGTGTGTACACTCTAAATTCATTGAGAAAATATTTCAGTCGGATTTGAAATAAACATAAGGTTTATTTTCATTAAGTTTTTCTTGTTTCCTAATTAAGTACTTAAAGGCAGTTTACATTTAATCATAATAGATATTACTCGCACTAATGAGGACATATCATTATGGATTAGTGTTATCTTGTACTTTGAGTTTGATATTTGCACCAAGTGGGAGAATGTAAGAACAAATAATAAAAGGTCAAAAGTATGAGTCCACTAACTCCACTATGACCTTAAATCAGGGATACACTAACACCTAAATTAGGGATCCACTAATTTATGTTTTGTTCTTATTCAGAAAGTGGTGCAAATAATTAAGAATAGGAAAATTTTCATGTTTAGTGCATTGATGGAATGCAACTATATAAAGGCCATCAAAATCCCCCTCACTGCTTGACATACAGTCTTATACACCATCTGAGAGAGTTGAGTCAAGTGAGAGAAAAATAATTAGGAAGCTCAAGCAAAGGCAGCAAGCAGCACAGTTCACAGTTCAGTCAGGCAATCAAACAAACAACTATGGCTGGAGGTTAGATCCTATATATTTCATATACTTCAGTTTTATTCTTACAGTACAACCATATCACAAATGACCCATCAGCCAATGAACTGAGCCTACTCACTTCATTGTCGAAATGTAAGAATTTGAAAATGGTTATTTTGGAAGGCAATCCATTCAACACAATTCTTCCTAACTTATTAGATGTTGGCAATATGTCATCGTCGTTGAAAACCTTGTATGCAGCTGATTGTCACTTTAAAGGCAGCATACCTAGTGGAATCAGCAACTTTAGCAACATGATTTCTTTGGAGTTGGCCCAAAACAACCTCTCAGGTTCGCTTCCTGGAACATTGGGACATTTGCTGAGGTTACAGGGTTTATTCCTACATAATAATAAAATTGAGGGATCAATACCAAACACCTTATGTTATCTGAAGGACTTATCTGAATTCTATCTCAGAGACAATAAGCTCTCAGGGAGCATACCAAGTTGTTTTGGGAATATATCTTCTTTGAGAAAAATATATTTAGGCTCCAATTTATTTACATCTACTGTACCGATTGGCTTCTGGAATAACAAGGATGTCTTGGAGTTGGACTTGTCATCCAATTTTCTTGGTGATTCCTTGTCTCCTGAAATTGGAAGTATGCACAGCATGGTAAAGTTATATCTGTCAGGTAACATATTTTCTGGAGAAATTCCTAACACCATTGGGCAACTTCAGAATTTGCTTATTCTCTCTCTATCGTCAAATAGGCTTCATGGTCCTATTCCTCAGTCATTTGATAGTTTGATAAGCTTGCAAGAATTAGATTTATCTAATAACAGCCTCTCAGGTGTGATTCCAAAGTCAATGGAGAAGCTCAAAGATCTAGTGTATCTGAACCTGTCTTTCAATGATCTGAGTGGTAAAATTCCAAATGGTGGTGGGCCTTTTGCAAAATTTAGCATGGAATCATTCATGGGTAACAAGGAACTATGTGGAGCTTCTCGATTCCATGTCATGGAATGCAAAGAAGGAAAAGGAAAGCCGAGAAACATTGCAATATTTCTCAAGTATGTTTTGCCATCTCTTGTGTCTGTGGTTGTTGTTGCTATTCTATTGGTTTGGTTGCTTACGTTCTGGAAGAGAAACAAACAAAGGGAACCTCGGGCTGAAGATTCACATGATGTTGCACTCAAGAGGATTTCATACTATGAAATTCTTCGTGCTACAGAAGACTTTGATGAGAGCAACTTGATAGGCAGGGGGAGTTTTAGCTCAGTGTTCAAGGGGACTTTTGCTGCTGGGCTGGTTGTTGCTATAAAGGTCGTCAATTTGGGCGTGCAAGATTCAATGAGAAGCTTTGAAGTAGAGTGTCAAGTGCTAAGGAGTATTCGACACAGAAATCTTGTCAAAGTAATAACCAGTTGCTCCAACCTCGACTTCAAAGCTCTGATTTTAGAGTATATGCCCAATGGGAGCCTAGACAAATGGCTCTATTCGCACAATTATTTCCTAGATATCTATCAAAGGCTAGGAATAATGATGGATGTTGCGAATGCCCTCCAATACTTGCATTGTGATCATTCTTTTCCAGTGGTTCATTGTGATTTGAAGCCAGGCAACATTCTTTTAGATCAAAGCATGGTTGCGCATGTTGGTGACTTTGGTATATCTAAGCTACTAGACAAAGATAAGGCCACTAAACAGACAAAAACCATGGGCACAGTTGGATACATGGCTCCAGGTGAAGTCACTCTCTAACTATATTTGTAATTTGTAATTTAAGATGGAAATAATTGTTTAATTATACTTTTGTCACAATTGCAGAGTATGGTTCTACAGGAATAGTATCTACCATGGGAGATGTGTACAGTTATGGTATTATACTAATGGAAGTGTTGACGAGAAAGAAGCCCACGGATGAGATGTTCCAAGGAGACTTCACCATGAGGAGATGGGTGTCTGATTCATTACCTGATGCAATAATGCAAATTGTTGATCCCAACTTATTAACAACAGAAGAAAGTGAGGAAGAAATAGAGCAGTGCTTCCTAATGGTCATGGGATTAGCTCTGGAATGCACGGCTGATTTCCCAGAGGAGAGGATCACCATGAAAGATGCCATAGTAAGACTCAAGCATGCATTGCACAAGTTCAACCAAAATGTCTCTATAGATTTAGAAATAAAATAGTATGCACGCTTTGAATTGTTACTTGGATATCGTACAATAAAAGGACTTGTGTGCCGGGATGTAAAAGGGTTGCTTTTATGGATTTCTAAGGTTTAAATATTGGCCTATTTTATCCTATTGTGGTTGTGATATGTATATATAATTATTATCATAGTGCGCCGGGATGACTAAATGTAGTTATACTCTACTACGTTTGCTTTTCTTTTCTTTGTTTTTTTTTTTTCCAACGAATTTCTATGTAAATGAAATGTTTACCACACAGAGTTTTTGTCTGCTATAATGTTCCATCTGTTTAGGATAAAAATATATATATATATACCTTAGTAGTTATTGCCTAATACACCCACTTCCCTATTGATCGATAACCACTTCTCTATGTATCGATATTTCGGAATAGCCAGGCATTTGTTCTTCGTTTAGTACTGCAATTAGTCTTCTTTCATTTTTGTCGATTTACATTATAAGTTGGAATGATGTGCAGCTATACTATTGTTGTTTGCTTGTGGGTTAGAGGTCTAAGTCTGAACGGCTACGTGTTTTTCTGATTTTGCTCCTCATTGTCCCAGTCTGATTTTGTCTAAGTCCACACAATGAACCATAAATAAAAAAATACATTTTGTTGGAAGGAAGAAGCAACCATGGAGCATTGCCTGTTTGGATGTAGCAGGGTTACCTCAGTCTGGGGTTACCTCAGTCTGGTCCTACTTTGCAGCAACTTTCAACATCAACTTCTCAAATGCTTCTTCCATTCGTGCAGCCTGCCACTCTTGGTGGTTGGCAGCATCACCAACATCTGCTGCTGGCATAGTAATTCTTCTTATGCCTTCAACAATTCTTTGGAATCTATGGATTTCATACAATGCAGCAATCTATAACGGAACTACTTTCTCCACCTGTTCAATAATTAATATGGTGAAACGTGATTTTCTGATGCTCTCTATAGCATCACCATTGCGCTCAAATGGAACCTCCGATATGATCCTCATCCGGGAAGGCTTTGCAGCATCTTTTACTCCCCCGAAAAGGCGCAAAACACTTTGGATCAAATGGACTAAGCCTCATTCGGGAAGGCTTAAGCTAAACACGGATGCATCTTTCACAAGCTCTGGAACCGCAGGTGGTGCCTGTCTTAGAGATTCAACTGGTAACCTTGTGGCTGCGCTCTCGTTCCCGCTAAAGGCATCATCCGCTCAGGAAGCTGAAGTTCTTGCCCTTGAATCCGCACTCATTTGGTGTGAATCGCCTGCCATTTTCCCTAAAGCTATTGAGGTTGATTCCTCTTCTTTGATTAGCTTTGTTTCCTCTAATTTACACCAAGTTCCGTGGAAACTACGCAATGCGATTCATAATATTCGGAACATGCTTGCTACTTGGTCACCTTCTTTGTCTCATACTTACCGAGAGGCGAACAAAGTGGCCGACGCTTTAGCTTCTTTTGGCTTAAACCGCCCTTCCCCTTTGTTGTATCGTGATTTTTTCTCCTTGCCGACTCCAGTGCAAGAAGCCTTCATGTATGACTTTAGGGGTTTTTCTGCCCCCCGTTTGATTAATGCATAATGTTAACTTCTTCGCAAAAAAAAATAAAAATAAAAATAATAAAAATAAAAAAATACATTTTTAATATACTTAATATAGGTTATTTGTATACGTAAAGTACATTATTTAAAAATACATGTTTTTTTATATATTATGAAATAATGTACATTTAGTACACAAATAATGTATTTTTAATATATTAAAAATATATATTGCATTCATAGTCCACACGGCTATATGGGTCATGTCAACACAATAATTTGCCATCAATAATGATCATGTTTGGTAGCATAGTTAGCATGTCAACCAATTTTGGTTTGTTTGACCACTATTAAGTTAAATAACCAGCAATATGAATATTTAATTAATTAGCTTTTTGTAACAGCTTATTGCTCTAAAACGTTAAAATTCGAAAACAATTTTTACTCTAGAATTTCACAATTCCAATATTAAAAATATACAATTTAGGACCAAGTTAGCCCCTGGTCCATGGCAATATTGTATAACAATTGGCAGGAGTTCTACTCCAGGTTTTTGTGGGCCTCAATGTTCATTATCTCACCCAATCTTAAAAATTCTTTTTTTTTCTTCAATAGTTTTAGGTTTCTTCAAAAATTTTTATGAACCCACCAATGTATATCAATTATATTTTATTTATATATTATATTTATAATTAAATTAAGTCGGTCAAAATATCATTTAATTGATAATTATAAAATTTTAATTAAAATAATATGTATTTTTAGTACTATTGACGCTATTAAAATCATGTTGTTAAAATGATATATTACGTTAAAGAAATGAAAAAACATTTAATTACGTTAAAATAACATTTACCTTTTCTTAAAGAAATATATATATATAAAAAACAGTTGGTCGTTGCCAAGAAAAAACTCTATTGGTAATGCTCGTGCGTCAGTGCGTGGTGGTGGCAACAAGGTGAAAGCTTTCATATTTTAAAGCATATAATTAAGATTAGTGGAATAGTCAATGTTAATTATTAAGCGGTTGAAAATTATTACAATGGGGTGGAAAGAGTGAAAGACCGCAACATGGCGGACATATTTTTACATTTTAAAGTCTCATTTTCTTAACCATTTAAGATGGTAAAGAAAGTCAACGCATAAGTCATTGGTATTTCCACTATTTTACTTTTTTTTGATACATTATATTTTCAACTTAGGATAAACTAATCATAACTCTTTAAAATTCTTGCCCAAAAATGTTAGAGGAGATATATAGCGAGTTGTTTAGTAAGTCCTTTGTCTATACACTTTATACACAAAAAGCCTTTATCACTTGATTTATTTATTTATTTATGCTTTGGGTCTCCCAACAACCCCACCCAACTGTTAGAGCAAGACTTTCAAGGTAAATCTTGAGTCATTGAGCTAAGCTATATGAGACATTTCCACTTTATTAATGCAGCATATCCTTGGGTCTTCAGATATGAGTCAATCTTGCAACTCCAACTAATTCATTCAAAAAGAAAAACATTCCCTTTAGCTAGTTTGCATGTATGATGAACTTATTCACAGAGCACTTGGTTTCAATGGAAAGGTGTGTGGTTTTGGTTGTTCTAAATCTAATGCTAGCCCTTTGCAGGGTAACTCAGGCTGGGGCTGATAAGGCTGCTTTATTGGCATTCAAAGCCACCATAACTTCCGATCCCTTTGACATCTTGTCCAAAAACTGGTCTCATCAAACTCCATATTGTGATTGGATTGGTGTTACCTGCAACGCCAAGCACCAAAGAGTGACCCAATTGAATCTCTTCAATATGGGTCTCAACGGCACCATTCCTCAGGAGATTGGTGGCCTCTCATTCCTTGCAACTTTCAACATCAGCGCTAATAATTTCCATGGCCATATCCCAGAAAGCATTGGATTCTTGACCAAACTCCAGACTTTGGATATGTCCTACAACCATCTCTCTGGAAATATTCCTGCAACTATGTACAACGTTTCTTCCTTGCGTTTTGTAGACTTGAGAAACAATCTTCTCTCGGGGACGCTCCCCGAGGGCGTTTGTGATCACTTCAGGCAGCTACAAGGCCTGTCTCTTTCAGCAAATCGATTCAGTGGTCACATTCCATCAGGTCTACACAAATGTATGGAGCTTAGATTTTTGCTCTTAGGAGATAATGAATTTCAAGGAAGCATACCACCTGAAATTGGCAACTCTTCGAAACTTGAGTGGTTACTGCTATATGGTAACAATTTGACAGGTGAGATTATTGTTTTTCTTATCTAAATTTAGTGGCATATATGAATATGAATGCCAATATAATTTTCGTATTAACAGGAGATTTGCCTTGGACAATCTTCAATACTTCATCTTTAGCAGTACTTGACCTTCATGCTAATGAAATCTCTGGAACTCTTCCAAATGACCTCTGTTATCTCCTTCCGGAATTGGAGTATCTGGATATTGCCATAAACAAAATTCATGGAGAAATCCCTCAAGCTCTATCCAGTTGCAGGAGACTTGAAGTACTTTCCATGTCTCACAATCAACTCTCCGGAAGATTCCCTACTCAAATCTGCAACATATCATCTCTTCAGGAGCTTTATCTTGCAAGAATGAACTTGACAGGTAACTTCAAAAATATCTCTGCGATTCTGTTCTTTCAAATGGCATCTAGTATGATAATTGTTCTATATCCATTGTCTATCATAAATTTTACTTATCCTACCATGAGTTAACTATATTTATAGATAAGTCATAGAGTAAATTATTTGGTTAAAGTTTTTGGTCTATTTGAATTTTCCTTATAAACATAATGGATTAATAGAAAGAAAGATTTTATGCAACTTTATTACAGGCTAATGCTATATTTGAAAATAAGTATTTTAACAGGTTGACATATGTGTAGGTTGGCTCATAAATTTTTACATAATTACAGGAAATCTACCAAATGAAATTGGGAAGTTGTCAATCCTTCAAGATTTCGGAGTTTTTAAAAACCACTTGACCGGTACAATACCCCCTTCAATTGGTAATATATCAACTTTGGAGAATTTTGATGTCCATGACAACAATATGGATGGTAATATTCCTCCAGAGCTAGGAAAACTATCAAGTCTTAAAGGATTGGCACTTGGATCAAATAATTTCAGTGGCGAAATACCATCCACAATTTTCAACAACTCTGGATTACAATTGATTGCGATGTCATTAAATAACCTTTCTGGCAATCTTCAACCAGGGCTAAGACATTGGATGTCCCCAAGCCTTTCAAAGCTTTATCTTGGAGCAAACCAATTCAGTGGAACCATTCCTAGCACAATATCAAATGCCACCCAACTCATAGAACTTGATCTTGGACTTAACATGTTTAGTGGCCATATACCTTTAGTGGTTGCAAATTTACACCAACTTGAATATTTTTCTATAGAATACAACCAAATCACAAATGATCCCTCTGCCCATGAACTAAGCCTACTCACATCATTGTCCAAATGCAAAAATTTAAAACAGATTGTTTTGAATGGCAATCCATTCAACACATTTCTTCCCAGCTTTTTAGATCTAGGCAATAAATCTTTGCCTTTGGAATACTTATATGCAAGTGAGTGTCACTTAAAAGGCAGCATTCCAAGTGGAATTAGCAACTTTAGCAACTTGGTTTCCTTGGAGTTAAACGACGACAAGCTCTCGGGCTCGTTTCCTGAAACATTGGGGCATTTGCTGAGGTTACAGGGTTTATACCTACATAATAATGAAATTGAGGGATCAATACCAAAAACCTTGTGTTATTTGAAGGACTTGTCTGAATTGGATCTTGGAGACAATAAGCTCATGGGAAAAATACCAAGTTGTTTTGGCAAAATAACTTCTTTGAGAAAACTATATTTGGGTTCCAATTTACTTACATCTACTATACCACATGACTTGTGGAACAACAAGGATGTATTGGAGCTAGACTTGTCCTACAATTCTCTTAGTGGTTCTCTGTCTTCTGAAATTGGAAGTATGCACAACATGGTACAGTTATATTTGTCAGGTAACCAATTTTCTGGAGAAATTCCTGACATTATTGGGCAACTTCAGAATTTGTTGAATCTCGATCTATCATCAAATAGGCTTGGTGGTTCTATCCCTCAATCATTTGATAGTTTGATAAACTTGCAACAACTAGATTTGTCTAACAACACCCTCTCTGGTGGTATTCCAATGTCATTGCAGAAACTCAAATATCTTGTGTACATAAATCTGTCTTTCAATGATCTCAGTGGTAGAATTCCAAATGATGGACCTTTTGCAAAATTCAGCATGGAATCATTCAAGGGTAACAAGGAATTATGTGGAGCTTCCCGGTTCCATGTCATGGAATGCAAAGAAGGTAAAGAAAGACCGAGAAACACTGCCATATTTCACAAGTATGTTCTGCCATCTCTTGTATCTGTGGTTGTTGTTGTTGTTCTACTGGTTTTGTTGCTTACGTTTTGGAAGAGGAATAATCGAAGAGAACCTCAGGCTGAAAGTGTACTTGATGTTACCCTCAAGAGGATTTCATACTATGAAATTCTTGGTGCTACAGAAGACTTTGATGAGAGCAACTTGATTGGGAGGGGGAGTTTTAGCTCAGTGTTCAAGGGCACTTTTGCTGATGGGGTGATTGCTGCTGTAAAAGTCTTCAATTTGGATGTGCAAGATTCAGTCAGGAGCTTTGATGTAGAGTGTCAAGTGCTAAAGGATATTCGCCATAGAAATCTTGTCAAAGTAATAACCAGTTGTTCCAACCTCGACTTCAGAGCTTTGATTTTAGAGTATATGCCCAATGGGAGCCTAGACAAATGGCTCTATTCACATAATTATTTCCTAGATATCTATCAGAGGCTAGGAATAATGATGGACGTTGCGAATGCGCTCGAATACTTGCATCGTGGCCATTCTTTCCCAGTGGTTCATTGTGATTTGAAGCCTGGCAACATTCTTTTAGATGAAAACATGGTTGCACATGTTGGTGACTTTGGTATAGCTAAGCTACTGGAAAAAGATAAGGCCACTAAACAGACAAAAACCATGGGCACAGTTGGATACATGGCTCCAGGTGAACACAGATCACTCTCTAATTTAATTTGTAGTTAAAAGTTTAAGATATATGAAAGTAATTAATTGTATGTTCATATTTTTTGTCACAATTGCAGAGTATGGTTCTGCAGGAATTATATCTACCATGGGAGATGTATATAGTTATGGGATTTTACTAATGGAAGTGTTCACGAGAAAGAAACCCACAGATGAGATGTTCCAAGGAGACTTCACCATGAGGAGATGGGTGTCTGATTTATTGCCTGATGCAATAATGCAAATTGTTGATTCCAATTTACTGACAGAAGAACAAAGCTGGCAAGAAATAGAGGAGTGCTTCTTGATGGTGATGGGATTAGCTTTGGAATGCACAGCTGATTTTCCAGAGGAGAGAATCAGCATGGAAGATGTGATAGTAAGACTCAAGCATACACAACAAAAGTTCAACCAAAATGTCTCTATAAGTTTAGTAGTAATAAACTAGTTTGCATTCTTTGAATTTGAAATAATGTTGCTCATGTTTTCACTGTTAATGAAGGACAGTATGTGGTGCTATTTTTGTTTTTTGTAATCTCATGATCAAGTGAAGTGACTACTTCATAAAACCACTAAAATGGAATATATTAAAGATGAGCTCTAGTGTAGTTGAGATGGCTATAGAGAGGCATTGATATTGATGCAGAAGCTTTCCTTATTCCTTCTTGCATTGTCTGTGCTGCTTCAAATTCTCTCTTGCTCTATGTGATTTTGAGCAGTACTCGGCGAATTCCAATGCGTTTAACCATTCAGGCCATGTTTTTTATCAAGTGTAAATTAAAGGGTCAACCCAAACTCCAAATTGTTATTGTTGGTGCATCTATCATAGTAATTCTCCTCTGGCTAAGAATGCCCATACATGCATTCTGCATCTTGACAAGCTCCTAAGTGTGAGCTCAGATCACTCAAAGAGCTCATTTGGTGTCCTCAGATATGAGTCAATCTTGCAACTCCAACTAATTCATTAAAAAAAAAAAAAAACATTTCCTTTAGCTTGCATGTATATATGATAAACTTGTTAACAGAACACTTGGTTTCAATGGAAAGGTATGTGGTTTTGGTTGTGGAATTCAGGGTGGGGCTGATGAGGCTGCTCCATTCGCATCCAAAGCCACCATAACATTGGACCCCTTTGATATCTTGTCTAGCAACTTGGTCTCATTAAACTCCATATTGTGACTAGATTGGTGTTATACCTGCAATGGAGCTTTTTTCCAAAATCGTCTCTCGATCCCATTCTCAATTTTGCATTTCGACTTTTAATTGCACCAATGTGGTTCCTCGACTTTCAAAAACTCACCTAATTCAGTCATTTGTTAGGTATTCCGTTTAATTTTCGTGTATTCACATATTTTGTGCCTAATACACTCACTAATAGTCAAGGGATTATTTTGAAAAAAAAAAACTATTTTATTTATTTCATTTTTGTTTTTGAACCACTTATATTTGTTTTATATTTCAATAGCACCAAGTAGAGTATGCCAGAATTTATACTATTCAATAATAATAATGAATTTTGGTCTAGCCCAACTCAAAAAACGATTGTGATTTTTATTTTCTTTTTGAATTTCCACGTAAAATGTCTTCGTGGTGTAGCCCAATTCAATATTTGTTTTTCCTTTCTCTACTATTCATTCTTGTTACATAAGTTGACCCAATCAGTTTACATTGACAAATTATTGCATGGACCATGGTCCACACCAATCATTATTGCATGGACCATGGTTCATACGGCTATGTGGACCATAAATAAAAAGTACATTTTGAATATACTGAAAGTACATTATTTTGTACATAAACTACATTATTTAAGTACTGAAGTTACATTATTTTATATATATTATCAAATAATGTACCTTCAATACAAAAATAATCTACTTTTAGTATAATAAAAATGTACCTTTTATTTTTGGTCCACACAACTATGTAGACTGGCAAATTATTGCATGGACCATGGTCCGCATAGCTGTGCGGACCAAAAATAAAAGGTACATTTTTATTATACTAAAAGTACATTATTTTTGTATTGAAGGTACATTATGTGATAGTATATATAAAATAATGTAACTTCAGTACTTAAATAATGTACTCTAAAATAATGTAGTTTATGTACAAAAATAATGTACTTTCAATATATTAAAAATGTACATTTTATTTATGATCCACACAGCTGTATGAACCATGATCCATAACGATTGGTGGCTGAGAGCTTGGAAAAAACAATTGACAGCTTCCACCACATTATTGGCCAATTGTAATAATTTCAACCGATTTTTCTTTGGTCATCTTATATATATGCTTTTAAGAAAATGAAATTATGGAGCTATGAATCCTATGATAGCTAAGACAAAAGACAATTGGGCTAAGGGCCTAAAGTTAGAGGAGGAAAAACAAAAGGAGGGAATGTAATTAGTCTTGGGAGAAGGGAGAATGTAGGTCCACAAGGAGTTAAGGGAACGCGATTGGACTTGAGAAAAGGAAGAAAGGTAGGCCCACAAGACTTGGGAGAAGACTTGAACCCTAACTCACAAGCAAATAACAAGAATACTCCTACATTTAATTACCTCCGATCTCTACTCCCATTTTCTACTCTTTATAATGTGGCATGCTCTGTTTTCTTAATATAAGAGTGTAGATCATAATTTTTGTTCATTATTTTTTTTTCTCCAATAAAATTTAAACACTTAATAAGAGTAAAAGTTGAGAGTAGGTTTTAGAGTTCAAGTAGTATTTTTCTTATAACAATAATGTAGCTACACCAACTCATTCCAACTGATAGTGTTAATTGACCGGGTCAACTTATGTAACAAGAATGAATAGTAGAGAAAGGAAAAATGAAACGATATGAATAGTAGAGAAAGGAAAAATGAAACGAAGACATTTTACATGGAAATTCAAAAGGAAAAAAATCACTATCCTTTTTTGGGTTGGGTTAGACCAAAATCCACTACTATTATTGAATAGTATAAATTTTAACATACTCTATTTGGTGCTATTGAAATATAAAACAAATATAAGTGGTCCAAAAATAAAAATGAAATAAATAAAATAATTTTTTTTTGAAAATGGTCCCTCGACTAGTACTGAGTGTAATAGGCACAAAATAGGTGAATAGATCAAAATGTCATCCATTATAACACTGAGTAAACGGAATACCTAACGAAGGATTGAATTGGGTGAATTTTTGAAAGTCGATAGACCATATTTGATGCAATTGAAAGTCAAAATGTAAAATTAAGAATGACAATAGTCCAGAAACCATTTTGAAAAAACGTTTCATTGCAAGTAACACCAATCCAGTCTCAATATGGAGTTTAATGAGACCAGTTGCTAGACAAGATGTTAAAGGGGTCCAATGTTATGGTGGCTTTGGATGCCTACATTAATGAAATGGAAATACCAATGACTTTTGGAGAGGTATGCGTTGATTATTATTATTATTATTATTATTATTATTATTATTATTATTATTTTGCGGTCTTAATGGTTTAGAAAATAAGAGGTGGTTGAGAGCTTGGAAAAAACAATTGAATGCTTCCATCACATTAATGACTCTGTTACAATATAGTACCTATTCATAGCTACTTTCTCAATCAAATGAAGCACAAAGAGCCAATATCGTCTCTACTAAGGCTCGAACTCACCTCTCTCATGTGAGGGTAAGCAAGTAAGATTGATTTTTATTTGGTCATCCTATATATGTTTTTAAGAAAATGAAATTATGGAGCTATGAGACCTAAGACAAAAGACAATTGGGCTAAGGGCCTAAAGTTAGAAGAGAAAAAACAAAAAAAAGAGGGAATGCAATTAAGTGGTTGTTATGTTATGAACCCGGGTCCACCTTGCAAGGTGAACCCAAGTCCATGTTCACAATTCTAGAATTTTATGTTCACTATTTTTGAATTCTATTTTTACAAATTTTGAACTCTATATTCATAATTTTTGAACTCTATGTTAATAATTACAAAACTCTATGTTCACAATTTCAGAACTTTATATTCAATAGTATAACACAATTTTCTAATCTATATAATACTCTGTATATATAATAAAATAAAATTGTAAATATAGAGTTTAAGAATTGTGAATATATATTGAGTAATGTAATTTTGTATATTAAGATTTAAAATTGTGAATATAGAATTCTAAAATTGTGAATATATAAAGTTCTAAAATTATGAATATAGAACTTGAGTCCACCTTACACGTCCATAGCATAATTTGCCGCAATTAAGCTTCGGAGAAGGGAGAATGTAGGTCCACAAGGAGCTAATTAAGAAAATGCAATTGTACTTGAGAAAAGGAAGAAAGGTAGGTTGGGAGAAGACTTCAACCCCTAACCCACAAGCAAACAACAAGAATATTTCTACATGTATTATTGCATGGAACATAGTTCACACAGCTGTGTGGAATATCATAAATAAAATGTATATTTTTAATATACTGAAAGTATATTATTTTTATACATAAACTATATTATTTTAGAGTACATTATTTAAATACTGAAGTTACATTATTTTATATATACTATCAAATAATGTACCTTCAATACAAAAATAATATACTTTTAGTATAATAAAAATGTACCTTTTATTTTTGGTCCACACAGCTATGTGGACCATGGTCCATGCAATAATTTGTCCTCAGCCACCTTGCTATTTTCTAAACCATTAAGACCGCAAAAAAAAGAAAAAAAAAAAAAATCAACGCATAGCTCTCCAAAAGTCAAGTATTTCCACTTCATAAATGTAGGCATATCATAACTTTGGGTCTTCAGACATGAGTGAATCTTGCAACTCCCCAGTAATTCACTAAAAAAAGAAATTCCTTAGTTTGCATATACTATGAGCTTCTTCAAAGAGGACTTGGTATCAATGAGTCGGTGTTTGGTTTTGGTCATTGCCCTTTGCATGGGTGTGGCCTCGGGGGCATCAAATATCTCAGCCGATGAGGCTGCTCTATTGGCATTGAAAGCAGCAATTACGCCTGATCCCTTTGGCATCTTGTCCAACAACTGGTCTCATCACACTCCATATTGTGATTGGATTGGTGTCACTTGTAGCCGTAGGCACCAAAGAGTGACCCAATTGAATCTCTTCAATATGGGTCTCAACGGCACCATTCCTCAGGAGATTGGTGGCCTCTCATTCCTTTCAACTTTCAACATCAGCACTAATAACTTCCATGGCCATATCCCAGAAAGCATTGGATTCTTGTCCAAACTCCAGACTTTGGATCTGTCCTACAATCATCTCACTGGAAACATCCCCGCAACTATATACAACATTTCTTCCTTGCGATTTGTAGTCATGAACTACAATAGTCTCTCAGGGATGCTTCCGGCGGGCATTTGTGATAACTACAGGCAGCTACAAGGCTTGTTTCTTAGATCAAATCGATTGAGTGGTGAGATTCCATCAAGTCTACACAAATGTATGGAACTAAGAGTTTTGAATTTAGAAGAGAATGAATTTCATGGAAGCATACCAACTGAAATTGGCAACTTTTCGAAACTTGAGCGGTTACTGCTATATGGTAACAATTTGACAGGTTAGATTTTCAATCATTCTGTTGTTTTTGGTCTAAATTTAGTGGCATATATACATGGATACAAATTTTGATAGTAGCATACGAATAATGCCTTTCATGATTTGACTATATATCTATCTTGGATCAATAAATTAAATTCAAATGCTACTACTTATTATATGGTGTCGTTATACTATTGCCTTTCAATACGCACAGGAGATTTGCCTTGGACAATTTTCAATATGTCATCTTTAGTAGTACTCGACATTGAGAGGAATGAAATCTCTGGAATTCTTCCAAATGACCTCTGTTATCTCCTTCCGGAATTGGAGTATCTGGATATTGCCCTAAACCATATTCATGGAGAGATCCCTCAATCTCTATCTAGGTGCGGGAGACTTGAAATACTTGCCTTGTCTAGGAATCAACTCACCGGAAGATTCCCTACTCAAATCTGCAACATATCATCTCTTCAAGAGCTTTATCTTGTAGGGATAAACTTGTCAGGTAACTTCAATTCCTAAAATTTCTTGAAACTGTAGCATGTAGGTGCTTTATGTAATTTCATAAAATAATTAACCCTTTATTATCAAAAAAAAAAAATTATTAACCTTTTAATTAAGCATCTAGTTGTAATTTCTAAATGAATTGTTACGGTGAAGCGGTGAAGCGGTGAAGCACCCCAATTGAAAATTTGAAATATTTCTTAACAATTGCTGAGGGAGCGATTGAAATTAATGATGGATTACTTGAACTATGTACTCTAATCGCTCTCTCAAATTAAATAGGGATAAAGGTCAAATAGGCCCTTAAACTATAAGCCAAAGTGCAATTAACCTCCCTAGACTAAGAAAAGCTCCAATTAGCCCCTTTAAGTTCTATTTTTATGCAATTAAGTTAATTAACAGGTTGCCTCTAGGTAACCGGTAATTTTTTAAAAAAAAAATTAAAAACCATAATTTATTTCAAATAAACAAATTTAAAAAAAAAAAAAAAAAACCAACTCCAGAAGCCTGCCATAGCTTCTCCGACGGAGAAGCCTGGCAGAACTCTCCGTACAGTTGGACAGATCGGAGAAGACAGACGGAGAAGTCTGGGCAGGCTTCTCCATCCGGAGAGGCGGCCAGATTGCCGGCTTCTCCTTTGAGGAGAAGCCGGCAATATTCTTTTTGTTTTTTAATTAATTAATTAATTTTTATTTTTCCTTTCAAAAAATATTTATTTATTTAAAGTTTATTTTGAAATTGTAATTTTACCTGTTATTACATGGAGTTTACCTACAAAATAAGTTAATTGTACAATTTTAATAAGTTATGGGTTAAATTGCATGAAAGTGAAGAGATAAAGGGGTACGTTAATTGGAGCTTTTCTTAGTTTAAGCGTTAATTGCACATTTGCACTTTACCTTATAGTTTAAGAGCCTATTTGACCCTTATCCCAATTAAATATACTCTAAGGATGTGTTTGGAAACCCCCGAAAAATAACTTATGAAAAATATTTTCTGGGGTCATTTTCCAGAAAATAACTTTATTTTCTGTGTTTAAATGTATTTTGAAAAACTGTCTTTGTGTGTCAAAAAATGAATAAAATTGTATAAAAAAAAATATTTTAATAATTTTATTTAAA
This sequence comes from Ipomoea triloba, assembly GCF_003576645.1. Lineage (NCBI taxonomy): Eukaryota > Viridiplantae > Streptophyta > Magnoliopsida > Solanales > Convolvulaceae > Ipomoea > Ipomoea triloba. Next base: position 5,578,109 of record NC_044922.1, on the reverse strand, counting down.
ATATAACAAAATTATAATAATATTAAAATAATATTATTTATTTAATTAAAACAACAAAACCCAAAAAAAAACAAAACAAAAACAAAAAAAACAACGCACTCTACCTTCCGGCGGAAACCATTAAAGGTTTTTGCCAGAAACAATGGCGGAAACCACAAATATATTGTAAATGTTAATTTATTTTATTTTAATAAATTAAGTCACATGTATTTTGTACTCAAAAAAAGGTGTCATGTATTTTAATATAAAATTTAAAAAGAAAAATTTTGAGCACTGACTCTGTTACAATGTAGTATCTGGATTTCTCAACTTACTGAAGCACAAAAAGTCAGTATCGCCTCTACTGAGGCTCGAACCTACCCCTTCCATATGGGGTGCAACCGGATGCCACTAAATCACAAGGTCATTTGCAAAATTTAAAATTTTAATTGTTAAAAAATTAAAAATATGAATAAATTGAAATATTAAAATTTAATCCTAATTTTTTTTATCAGCATAGATTAAATTATTGTAAACTGTTTGGATCATGATATAATGAATTAAGTTTTTATTCTAAAAAAAAAAGGTTAGACTTAAAAATATAATACTTAAATAAGATCAAGAGTTTATTACTGAAATGGTCACTTGACTATTGCGAAATTACCAATTTGGTCTTCGACAATTTTTCTTGCCCAATTAAGTCATCGAATTTGAAAATTTTAACTAATTTGGCCCTCCGTTTATTTTGGTGTTAAACAACCTTTAAGTTAGGACCAAATTGGTAATTTTTCTATAGTCAATGGACCATTTCGGTAATTAATTTTTGACTGAAATGGTCTCTTGACTATAATGAAATTTCCAATTTGGTCCCAATTTAACGGATATCAAACGGTAAAATAAACGGAAGACCAAAATGGTTAAAATTTTCAAAGTCGATGACTTAATTGGACAAGAAAAATTGTCGAAGATCAAATTGATAATTTCACAATAGTCGAGGAACCATTTCGGTAATAAACTCTATAATCAATTAATTCTATGCAACTTGCTAACCAGCCGGGCTACTCTAAAGAGACTCACAATTTAAATTGACTCCTAAGCTTTTACATAATTTACAGGATACCTGCCAAAAGAGATTGGGAAGTTGTCAAACCTTCGAGAGTTTAGAATTTTTGTCAATCACTTGACTGGTACAATACCCTCTTCAATTGGCAATATATCAACTTTGGAGAATTTTGTTGTTTATGATAACAATTTCGATGGTAATATTCCTCCAGAGCTAGGAAAGCTATCAAGTCTTAAAGGATTGTCACTTGAATTAAATAATTTTAGTGGCAAAGTACCATCCTCCATATTCAACATGTCTGGATTACAAGTGATTGAGCTGGCAGCTAATAACCTTTATGGCAATCTTGAGCCAGGCCTAAGACATTGGATGTCCCCAAGTCTTCGAAAACTTATTATCGCCAAAAACCAATTCAGTGGAACCATTCCTAGCTCTATATCAAATGCCTCCCAAGTCACATTACTTGATCTTCGGGATAACATGTTTAGTGGCCATGTACCTCCGGAGATTGAAAATTTACAACAACTTGAATACTTTAGCATACAATACAACCAAATCACAGATGATCCATCGACTAATGAGCTAAGCCTGCTCACTTCATTGTTGAAATGCAAGAATTTGAAAATAGTTGGTTTGAGTGGCAATCCATTCAACAAAGTTCTACCTAGCTTGTTAGATATAGGCAATAAATCTGTGTCTTTGGAATTCTTAGAAGCTAGTGATTGTCACTTGAAAGGCAGCATTCCAAGTGGAATTAGTAACTTTATCAATTTCATTTCTTTGGATTTGAGCGACAACAAGCTCTCAGGTTCATTTCCTGAAACATTAGGACGAGGTTTGTTGAGGTTACAGGGTTTATACCTACATAATAATGAAATTGAGGGATCAATACCAAACACCATGTGTTATTTGAAAGAGTTATATGAATTGGATCTCGGAGATAATAAGCTCTCAGGGAAAATACCAAATTGTTTTGAAAATCTATCTTCTTTGAGAAAATTACATTTAAGCTCCAATTCATTAACATCAACTATACCACTTGGCTTCTGGAATAACAAGGATATCTTAGAGATAGACTTGTCCTCCAATTTACTCAATGGTACCTTGTCTTCTGAAATTGGAAGTATGCACAGCATGGTATACCTCAATCTGTCAAGTAACCAATTTTCTGGAGAAATTCCTTCCACCATTGGGCAACTTCAGAATTTGCTTAATCTCTCTCTATCATCAAATAGGCTTCATGGTCCTATTCCTCAGTCATTTGATGGTCTTATAAGCTTGCAAGCATTAGATTTATCCAATAACAACCTCTCTGGTGGTATTCCAAAGTCGATGGAGAAGCTCAAAGATCTAGTGTATCTGAACCTGTCTTTCAATGATCTAAGTGGTAAAATTCCAAATGGTGGACCTTTTACAAATTTTAGCATGGAATCATTCATGGGTAACAACGAACTATGTGGAGCTTCTCGATTCCATGTCATGGAATGCAAAGAAGGTAAAGGAAAACCAAGAAACATTGCCATATTTCTCAAGTATGTTTTGCCATCTCTTGTATCATTGGTTGTTGTTGCTATTCTAATGGTTTGGTTGCTTACATTCTGGAAGAGAAACAAACGAAGAAAACCTTGGGCTGAAGATTCACTTGATGTTGAATTCAAGAGAATTTCATACTATGAAATTCTTGGTGCTACAGAAGACTTTGATGAGAGCAACTTGATAGGCAGGGGGACTTTTAGCTCAGTGTTCAAGGGCACTTTTGTTGATGGGGTGATTGCTGCTGTAAAAGTCTTCAATTTGGATGTGCAAGATTCAGTCAGGAGCTTTGATGTAGAGTGTCAAGTGCTAAGGAATATCCGGCACAGAAATCTTGTCAAAGTAATAACCAGTTGCTCCAACCTCGACTTCAAAGCTCTGATTTTAGAGTATATGCCCAATGGGAGCCTAGACAAATGGCTCTATTCACATAATTATTTCCTAGATATCTATCAGAGGCTAGGAATAATGATGGACGTTGCGAATGCCCTCGAGTACTTGCATCATGGTCATTCTTTTCCAGTGGTTCATTGTGATTTGAAGCCAGGTAACATTCTTTTAGATGAAAACATGGTTGCACATGTTGGTGACTTTGGTATAGCTAAGCTACTGGAAAAAGATAAGGCCACTAAGCAGACAAAAACCATGGGCACCGTTGGATACATGGCTCCAGGTGAGCTCACTCTCTAATTTAATTTGTAGTTGAAAGTTTAGGATATATGGAAGTAATTGTATGTTCATATTTTTTACACATTGCAGAGTATGGTTCTGCAGGAATTATATCTAGCATGGGAGATGTATACAGTTTTGGGATTCTATTAATGGAAGTTTTCACAAGAAAGAAGCCCACTGATGAAACGTTCCAAGGAGACTTCACCATGAGGAAATGGGTGTCTGATTCATTACCTGATGCAATAATGCAGATTGTTGACTCCAATTTAGTGACAGGAGAAGGTGTTGAGCAAGAAATAGAGGAGTGCTTCTTGATGGTGATGGGATTAGCAATGGAATGCACAGTTGATTTTCCAGAGGACAGAATCAGAATGGAAGATGTCATAGTAAGACTCAAGAATACACAACAAAAGTTCAACCAAAATGTCTCTATAAGTTTAGTAATAAACTAGTTTTTATGCTTTGAGAAAATGAGGTTGGAAGAAGATTTGAACACCAATGTTTGATAAAATGCAGCAATTGAAAAATGGGATCTAATCTCAATTGGAAGTCCAATGAGCATGAGAATGACTTTGACATTGAGTAGTATCTTCCTTGATCAATGTTAATTTATCACATGATCCCTAGCCTAAGAAAACTCTATGGCATTAGGCAAGAGTGGCTTATAATTAGCCCAAGCCCCTACTATCACCTAATTTTTTTGCTTTGCTTGTTACTTGTTTTTTTTACACTTGTTACTTGTTTTTTACACTCTCAATCTAATTATTCGAACTAGATTCCAAACACTAGACACTTTTGTACTTAACCACCTACTATTCAACTCCCTTTCAGTCACTTCTTGAGACAATATCCAATGTGAGCATACCTTCGGTTCACTTCTTGAGACAATATCACCTACTATTTGTTGCATTTAGTTTAAATTTATTTATTTGTGTTGCTTCCACTTGGATACAATCGAAGTAGCTTCGAATTAATCTGATTTAGTATTAAATTGATTTCCAATTATAATGATGCTACTGGTGGTGGGAGCTGAGATATGCAATACTACTTGAACTCCAAAACCAGTTATTGTTGGTGCATCATATAATTCTTCGATCTCTGGCTAAGAATGCCCATACATGCATTCTGCATCTTGACTAACTCCAACTGTGTTCCCTTACCTCCTTGTGGACCTACATTCTCCCTTCTCCGATCCCAAGCTTAATTGCATTCCCTCTCTTTTTTTTTTTCTCCTCTAACTTTAGGCCCTTAGCCCAATTGTCTTTTGTCTTAGGTCTCATAGCTCCATAATTTCATTTTCTTAAAATCATATATAAGATGACCAAATAAAAATCAATGTTACTTATAATAAATAAACGGTTGAAATTATTACAATTGACCAATAATGTGGTGGAAGCTTTCAATTGTTTTTTTGACTTTTTTACAAGCTCTCAGCCACCTCCTATTTTCTAAAACCATTAAGACAGCAAAAAAAAAAAAATAGTAATAATAATGTAGGCATAGCTCTGTAAAAGTCATTGGTATTTCCACTTCATTAATGTAGGCATATCATAACTTTGGGTCTTCAGACATGAATGAATCTTGCAACTCCCAGTAATTCACTCAAAAAAGAAACTCCTTAGTTTGCAATTTGCATATACTATGAGCTTCTTCAAAGAGCACTTGGTATCAATTACTCGGTGTTTGGTTTTGGTCATTATTGCCCTTTGCATGGCTGTGGCTTTGGGGTCATCAAATAGCTCAGCTGATGATGATGAGGCTGCTTTATTGGCCTTCAAAACAGCAATTATATCCGATCCCTTTGGCATCTTGGCCAATAACTGGTCTCATCACACTCCATACTGTGATTGGATTGGTGTTACTTGTAGCCGTAGGCACCAAAGAGTGACCCAATTGAATCTCTTCAATATGGGTCTCCACGGCACCATTCCTGAGGAAATTGGTGGCCTCTCATTCCTTTCAACTTTCAACATCAGCGCTAATAGTTTCCATGGCCATATCCCAGAAAGCATTGGATTCTTGACCAAACTCCAGAGTTTGGATCTGTCCAGCAACAATCTCACAGGAAAGATTCCTGCAACTATGTACAATGTTTCTTCCTTGCAAATTGTAGACTTGAGAAATAATCATCTCTCAGGGACGCTCCCAGAGGGCATATGTGATAATTACTTCAGGCAGCTACAAGGCTTATATCTTTCAGCGAATCGATTGAGTGGTGAGATTCCATCAAGTCTACCCAAATGTATAGACCTTAGATTTTTGAATTTAGGAGACAATGAATTTCATGGAAGCATACCACCTGAAATTGGCAACTTTTCCAAGCTCGAGTGGTTAATGCTATATGGCAACAACTTGACAGGTCAGATTTCCGGTCCTTTACTTTTTTGTCTCAGATTATAGTAGTACATATATACATACGGCTACCAAGTTTATATTTATATAGGAAAAATTGTAATTTTTACTCCTCCATAATATGTCAATTATCTATGTTACCCCTAAATTATTAGTGGTGTAAATGTTACTACTCAATTTTCAAAAACGGTGCATATATTGCCCTTCCCATAACGAAGGAGGGGCAATATTTACACTACGGGAGGGACAATATATGTACCATTTTTTTAAAATTGAGAGGCAATATTTACACTACTAATAATTCAGGGGTGACATTAATAATTGACATATTATGAAAGGCATAAATTACAATTTTCCCTATTTATATATGTAGCTATTGCTCCCCATATAATAGTGTGGACATTTAGATGAAATCAGACGAATGGGAATTGATGTAGATGAGAAAAAATACAGAGGCAATTTTGTAATTTGTTTGATATATGTTTTGGTAGTGCATAAAGAGTTGTTAAGTGGTGCACTTATGAGTGCTCTATGGTCCATTACTTGATGCTCTGTAGTGTACTGCTAAGTGGCTGAAAATCAACCAAAAAGAAAAACACGCAATGACATTTTTGTAATTTTGTGGGCCATGTATATTTCGGTGGTGCACTAAATGCTGATGTGTAGTGCATTTATGAGTGGTATGTGGTGTACTTATGAGTGCTCCGTGGTGCACCACCAAAAAGGGAAAAAACGATGTGAGTTCGATAGACCCGTTGAATGGTACCATTGGACCGATGGGTCATTTGAACCCGAATAGTGCAATACTAAGTGTTCAATCGATCAAGTGCACCACATATTACTTTAAAGTGCACGACATAGCACTTATAAATGCATCACATACTAGCATGTATTGCACCGCTGGGAATAGTGCAATACTAAGTGTATTATAGATCAAGTCCATCATGTATCACTCAAAAGAGTACTATTGTGCACTCATAAGTGCACCACACACTAACACGTATTCACCGTCGAAATATACATGTTGCATGAAATTACGAAATTGTCACCACCTATTTTTCCCTCTTCATTGATTTACATCCGTTTGGCCTTAGCTCATGCATCCTACGACTCCAACATGTCCGCACTATAGAAGAGAGCTGATATATATATATATATATATATATATATATATATATATATATATATATATCCGATCCCTATTCTTATGTTAAATTAATCTGATTCCTTCCTTATACTGACTGACTGACTTTAATGTATAGGAGATTTACCTTGGACAATCTTCAATATATCATCATTAGTAAAGCTTAATATTCGCACGAATGAAATCTCTGGAATCCTTCCAAACGACCTCTGTTATCAAATTCCGGAATTGGAGTATCTGGATATTTCCATAAACCAAATTCATGGAGAAATCCCTCAAGTTCTATCTAATTGCAGGAGACTTCAAGTGCTCTCCATGTCTAACAATCAACTCTCCGGAAGATTCCCTACTCAAATCTGCAACATATCATCTCTCCAGGAGCTTTATCTTACAGAAATGAACTTGACAGGTAACTTCAATTCAAAAAATTTCATGAAATTGAAATTTAAAGAATTTTAAAATAGTGAGGTCATAATGGTCCATGGGCAGTGAAACACCCCAACTAGACCCTTTGGACTCCAGTAGAAATTTTGGAAGGAACGATTAGAGTGGTGCAATTTGACAAATTATACCATGTACTAGGTTATATCACCTTGCATTGTGGATCTGGTCCAAAGCAACTGCAATTAACATATTATGTATTTTCAATTAACAAATTATGCACCTATACATAAATTGAAGATATATATTACATTAAGGCATATATATAATATGTTAATTGAAGTAGACACATAATATATTAACTTATAGACACATAATCTAAACATTGTTTTGGATTAGAGTCTACCCTGCAAGGTGGACCATGGTACATGGTATAACAATTAGTGCAGTTGGAGCACTGAAACATCCTAACTGAAATTTTGCAGGGTACTTGCCAAAGGAGATTGGGAAGTTGTCAATCCTTCGAGGGTTTAGAGTTTATGAAAACCGCTTGACGGGTACAATACCCCCTTCTATTGGCAATATATCGACTTTGGAGACCTTTTTTGTTTCTGATAACAATTTGGGTGGTAATCTTCCTCCAGAGCTAGGAAAGCTATCAAGTCTTAAAGGATTGTCAGTTAGTTCAAATAATTTTAGTGGTGAAGTACCATCCTCCATTTTCAACATCTCTGGACTACAAGTGATTGAGTTGTCATTAAATGAACTTTTTGGCAATCTTCAACCAGGCCTAAGACATTGGATTTCACCAAGTCTTGAAGGACTTCTTCTAGCCAATAACCAATTCAGTGGAACCATTCCTAGCACTATATCAAATGCCTCCCAACTCATAATGCTTGATCTTGGGAATAACATGTTCAGTGGCCATGTACCTTTGGTGGTTGAAAATTTACACCAACTTCAATTTTTTGCCATAGAGCACAACCATATCACAAATGATCCATCGGCCAATGAACTGAGCCTACTCACTTCATTGTCGAAATGCAAGAATCTGAAAATGGTTATTTTGGAAGGCAATCCATTCAACACAGTTCTTCCCGACTCATTAGATGTTGGAAATATGTCATCATCGCTGAAATCCTTGTATGCAGCTGATTGTCACTTTAAAGGCAGCATACCTAGTGGAATCAGCAACTTTAGCAACTTGATTTCTTTGGATTTGGCCAAAAACAACCTCTCAGGTTCGCTTCCTAGAACATTGGGACATTTGCTGAGGTTACAGGGTTTACGCCTACATAATAATAAAATTGAGGGATCAATACAGAACACCTTATGTTATCTGAAGGACTTATCTTACTTGTATCTCAGTGACAATAAGCTCTCAGGGAGCATACCGAGTTGTTTTGGGAATATATCTTCTTTGAGAAAAATATATTTAGGTTCCAATTTATTTACCTCGACTGTACCGATTGGCTTTTGGAATAACAAGGATGTCTTGGAGCTGGACTTGTCATCCAATTTTCTTGGTGATTCCTTGCCTCTTGAAATTGGAAGTATGCAGAGCATGGTAAAGTTATATCTGTCACGTAATCGATTTTCTGGAGAAATTCCTAACACCATTGGGCAACTTCAGAATTTGCTTATTCTCTCTCTATCATCAAATAAGCTTCATGGTCCTATTCCTCAGTCATTTGGTAGTTTGATAAGCTTGCAGGGATTAGATTTATCTAATAACAGCCTCTCAGGTGGGATTCCAAAGTCGATGGAGAAGCTTAAAGATCTAGTGTATCTGAACCTGTCTTTCAATGATCTAAGTGGTAAAATTCCAAATGGTGGGCCTTTTGCAAAATTTAGCATGGAATCATTCATGGGTAACAAGAAACTATGTGGAGCTTCTCGATTCCACGTCATGGAATGCAAAGACGGTAAAGGAAAACCGAGAAACATTGCCATGTTTCTCAAGTATGTTTTGCCATCTCTTGTATCTGTGGTTGTAATTGCTATTCTACTGGTTTGGTTGCTTACGTTCTGGAAGAGAAACAAACAAAGGGAACCTCGGGCTGAAGATTCACTTTATGTTGCACTCAAGAGGATTTCATACTATGAAATTCTTCGTGCTACTGAAGACTTTGATGAGAGTAACTTGATAGGCAGGGGGAGTTTTAGCTCAGTGTTCAAGGGGACTTTTGCTGCTGGGCTGGTTGCTGCTATAAAGGTCTTCAATTTGGATGTGCAAGATTCAATCAGAAGCTTTGAAGTAGAGTGCGAAGTGCTAAGGAATATTCGACATAGAAATCTTGTCAAAGTAATAACCAGTTGTTCCAACCTTGATTTCAAAGCTCTGATTTTGGAGTATATGCCCAATGGGAGCCTAGATAAATGGCTATATTCACATAATTATTTCCTAGATATCTATCAGAGGCTAGGAATAATGATAAATATTGCGAATGCGCTGGAGTATTTGCATCATGGCCATTCTTTTCCCGTGGTTCATTGTGATTTGAAGCCTGGCAACATTCTTTTAGATGAAAACATGGCTGCACATGTTGGTGACTTTGGTATAGCAAAACTACTCGACAGAGATAAGGCCACTAAGCAGACAAAAACCATGGGCACAGTTGGATACATGGCTCCAGGTGAACTCACTCAGCTCTCTAATTTAATTTGTAATTTGTAATTTAGGATATATGGAAGTAATTGTTTATATTTTTTGCACAATTGCAGAGTATGGTTCTGCAGGAATTATATCGACCATGGGAGATGTATACAGTTTTGGGATTCTACTAATGGAAGTTTTCACAAGAAAGAAACCCACAGATGAGATGTTCCAAGGAGACTTCACCATGAGGAGATGGGTGTCTGATTCATTGCCTGATGCAATAATGCAAATTGTTGACTCCAATTTAGTGACAAGAGAAGATGGTGGGCAAGAAATAGAGCAGTGCTTCGTGATTGTCATGGGATTAGCTCTGGAATGCACGACTGATTTCCCAGAGGAGAGGATTACCATGAAAGATGTCATAGTAAGACTCAAGCATGCACTGCAAAAGTTCAACCAAAATGTCTCTGTAAGTTTAGTAATAAACTAGTTTGCACTTTGCATGTTTTGAAATGTTGCTCGTTACTTGGATATTGTACAATAAAATAACCTGTGACATGTGTTTCCAAAGTTTAAACACTTGAATATTTTACCCTATAGCCTGCCCTTTTTTCAACCAAAATGTCTCTATATGTTTAGCAAGCAATATACTTTCTTTTTTCTTTTTTAATATATAAAACTTTTGTTGCATCATATGCATATCGTTTTGAAAGACCCATAAGACATAAGGCATAGTAGTATTTTTTATGTAAAAAGAAAAATGAATATATGTATATCAGATATAGTAGTATTTTTTATGTAAAAATTTTATGAAAATTGGGGTCCAATCACTTTGAAAGTATTGAATATAAACAAGAATGGAAGTTGTTAATGAGTATGATTAGAAATAGGCAGGGCAATTTGAATGTGATTAAAATTAGGTAGGTCAATTTGGGCATGATTATGGAAGGGTGGCATTGAGATAAATTGGAAAAATTCATAACCTTAGCATATGTAAGGGCAATTTTTTGATAATTTTGGTTTTCAAACAAGTTTTCAATTTTGATTTTGGCATCTCTTCAACTCTTTAAGTCTCAAACAATAAAATTGCAAAACATCAATTAATTACGGTAATACATAATTTGATATCAAAAGTTTGGCGTATGATTTTGCATCTAAGCATGACCAATGTATGATATTTTTTAAATGAAATATTAGATGTATTATTTTTTAATATATTATTTTTTGGCATAATTTTTAAACAATTATATATATATATAAGAGGGGCCAAATTAGAATATTGCACAGGACCCCTATTTTGATTGGAATGGTCCTGTTTTTAAGTTCAATAGAGAACAATCTTCTTATTAAAAAAATGTTGAATAATCAACGTAACCTTCCATCTGGGATGATCAAACGAACAATATTGAAAATAAAAGAAAAGTGTAATTACATTTTTGTAATTATTATGAACTTTAGAAGTACACGGAATAAAATTTGACAATGCAACATCTAATAATTAATAGTGCAGTCAAGATATACCAAGAGTGCATCAAGTTTGTTGCATGGTAATGTCCCTGGTAAGGTCTGATTGTTATCCGTAAGTCTTGTTTTGACAGCGGGAAGGTTAACTTTGCATATCAGTTCATCTTATCGTGCAAACAAACTTGAGAGTGTACTCTTTTCAGACCTTAAGTGTGATCCTAGCATACACTTGCAACCTTTTCTCAATGCACAACAAAAGTTAAAAATAATTACATGTATCCCTTATTATATAATCAAATTTATCACAAATAACTCAATCATATACAATATTTTACCCAGACTATTACGTACAAATTGTTGCGCCCGCGGAAGTGGGATAGATCAGATTGCAACAATAATTTGAGAAAGAAAAATAAATGAGGCACAGATTTTACGTGGAAAACCCCTAAACAAATTAGGGTAAAAACCACGGACAAGGGTAGAAGAATTTCACTATGAGAAAATAGGAGTTACAACCACTCTCTAACTAACAAGGAGAAAACAAGGATAATTCTCTCTTGCTAGGAAGGAGAAATACACTCAACAAACTCTCTAATATCTCTAGTATATGAGGGAAGAATAGAATGATTTGGGATGACAAGAATGGCAAATGACCTCCCTATTTATAGTTGAGAAATTGAGGTCATTTTGTAGTTAGTCCAAAGTTTAGGGACCAAATAATAAATATTTTGGTAAGTGCCTAACTCCATTCCTAACCCTTTTTGACTTGCCTAATTCTTTGTCAATTGTTGATATTTGCCTAATTATGGCTGCTGCAACATTCTTTGCCGACACAAATACATATTGATAGAATAAAATATAAATTTTATAAATTAAGTAATTTATTTATTACTGTTTTTCAATTATGTTAATATAATCATAATTTTTCTGTTGGACACTCATTTTTTTCTCATAAGTAAAAGAGAACCCATGTGATAAACGAGTATCCTTTAATTTGTTCAACTAAGACTCTAATAAGAGGCGCGAGAAATTTATTGCGATCCTTCAAGATCTCAAAAAATTTCTGTTGTGGGAACGTAATAAGATGGTCAATTTCTTTCAAATGGGAAACACGCCAGTGACTTGGGGCATGCAGTCTATCATGGCTACCCAAAATTCTAACCACAATTATTACCAATCACTAAGTAGCCAAATTCTAACTACCGTAGTTGAAAATTTATTTTGAAAAAAGAGACATGGTTGCAACCATTTTTGGATTTCTCACAGAGTTTCTGGTGAGAAACCAACCACGAAACCAGAGAAACCAATTAATTCGTTTCTCACAAACAAGAAACCAGCCGGACAGCCCAGGCAGAAAGCATGGGATTTTTTTTTTAAAATTTTTTTTTTTTGGTTTTGTTTTAAACAAGGTTACAAAGGGTAAATATTAAATCTTATTTCTCTGGCCTCTCACTTATAAAAAGAAAAAACTTGAGCATTTATTTGAGTAGAAGTAATTAGGTTGCATGCATATATGAGTTTCTTAGTATCAATGGAAGGGTGTTTGGTTTTGGTTGTTTTACTGCAATCCCTTTCCATGGGAGCTCAGGCTGTGGCATCCAATAGTAGCTCTGCTGATGAGGCTGCTCTATTGGCATTGAAAGGAGCAATCACATCCGACCCCTTTCTCATCTTGTCCAAAAACTGGTCTCTCCAAACTCCACACTGTGATTGGATTGGCGTTACTTGCAACGCTAAGCACCAAAGAGTGACCCAATTGAATCTCTTCAATATGGGTCTCAACGGCACCATTCCTGAGGCGATTGGTGGCCTCTCATTCCTTTCAACTTTCAACATCAGCAGAAATAGTTTCCATGGCCATGTCCCAGACAGCATTGGATTCTTGACCAAACTCCAGACTTTGGATATGTCCTACAACCATCTCTCTGGAAAGATTCCTGCAACTTTGTACAACGTTTCTTCCTTGCTTTTAATAGACTTGGCATACAATCATCTCTCAGGGACGCTCCCAGGGGGCATTTGTGATAACTTCAGGCTGCTACAAGGCTTGCATCTTTCAGCCAATCGATTGAGTGGTCAGATTCCATCAAGTCTACCCAAATGTACGGAACTAAGAGTTTTGAATTTAGGAAAGAATGAATTTCATGAAGCATACCACTTCAAATTGGCAACTTTTCCAAGCTTGAGGGGTTAAAACTATATGTTAACAATTTGACAGGTGAGGTTTTTAATTTGTTTTTGGTCTAATTTTAGTGACATATATGCATGCATGGCTACCAATTTACATAATAATGCTCCGTAATATATAGTAGAATAATGTAATATGTCCATCCTTTTAATACATGCATGCAGGAGATTTGCCTTGGACAATCTTCAATATTTCATCTTTAATAAAGCTTAACCTTCAGATGAATGAACTCTCTGGAATTCTTCCAAATGACCCTTGTTATCTCCTTCCACAATTGGAGATTCTGGCTATTGGCGCAAACAATATGCATGGAGAAATCCCTCAAGCTCTATCCACTTGCAGGAAACTTCAAGTACTTACCATGTCTAAAAATGAACTCTCTGGAAGATTACCTAGCGACATCAGTAACATGTCATCTCTTCAGGAACTTTATCTTGCAGGAATGAATTTGACAGGTAAATTCAGAAACTTTCATGAAATTGTGATTTATATATATATATATAGGGAGTTTTATAAAATAGTGAGGTCAGGGGCAGTGGCCCTACGGCCTCCAGTAGAAATTTTGGAAGGAATGGTGGGTCAGAGTGATGCACTGGAGCGCTGAAACATCCTAACTTAAATGAGTGGCTAATGAGAATGGTTGGATCAAGGGAAATTACGAGGTAAACTACTGATAAATGTTATTTTTAAATAGTATGCACTAAATGAATGATCAAAAAATAAAATTAAAAATAAACCTTTTATATTAGTGATATATCTTATAAGTTGGGCCATGACCTACTGTATATATAATGCTTGTTGGGTGGGTGGACCTCTCCAATCACTCTCAGCTCGCAAATGCACCTTCAGTTTGGTGGGTTAGAATAAGTTTGATGATTATTATAAAAATTACACTTAAAATAATATTAATAATGCATGTAACAGCATATCTGATTATGTTTATAAAAAAAAATATATATCTAATTATGAATAAAAATTTAGCTCCTAATTTTTACATAACTTATAGGATACTTGCCAAAAGAGATTGGAAAATTGTCAAATCTTCGAGAGCTTATACTTTTTAGAAACCGCTTGACGGGTACAATACCCCCTTCAATTGGCAATATATCGACTTTGGAGGATTTTTTTGTTAGTGAAAACAATTTGGATGGTAATATTCCTCCAGAGCTAGGAAGGCTATCAAGTCTTAAAGGATTATCACTTAGTTCAAATAATTTTAGTGGTGAAGTACCATCCACCATTTTCAACATCTCCGGATTACAAACGATTGAGTTGTCAACAAATAAGCTTGTTGGCAATCTTGAAGCAGGCCTAAGACACTGGATTTCCCCAAGTCTTGAAGAACTTCGTCTCAGCGAGAACAAATTCAGTGGAACCATTCCTAGCACTATATCAAATGCCTCCCAACTCATAGTGCTTGATATTGGGCATAACATGTTCAGTGGCCATGTACCTTTGGTGGTTGAAAATCTACAACTTCTTCAATATTTTATCTTAGAAGAAAACCATATCACAAATGACCCATCGACCAATGAACTGAGCCTACTTACTTCATTGTCGAAATGCAAGAATTTGAAAATGGTTGTTTTGGCTGACAATCCATTCAGCACAGTTCTTCCCAACTCGTTAGATGTTGGCAATAAGTCGTCGTCATTGAAAATCTTGTATGCAGATAATTGTCATTTTAAAGGCAGCATACCTAGTGGAATCAGCAACTTATTCAACAACTTGATTTCTTTGGACTTGTCCCTAAACAACCTCTCAGGTTCGCTTCCTGGAACATTGGGTGAGGTTACAGGCTTTATTCATACGTAATAATAAAATTGAGGGATCAATACCAAACACCTTATGTTATCTGAAGGACTTGTATGATTTGTCTCTTGAAGACAATAAGCTCTCAGGGAACATACCAAGCTGTTTCGGAAATATATCTTCTTTGAGATATATATATTTAGGCTCCAATTTATTTACATCTACTGTACCGCTTGGCTTCTGGAATAACAAGGATGTCTTGGAGCTGGACTTGTCGTCCAATTTTCTTAGTGGTTCTCTGTCTCCTGAAATTGGAAGTATGCATAACATGGACCAGTTATATCTGTCAGGTAACCAATTTTCTGGAGAAATTCCTTCCACCATTGGGCAACTTCAGAATTTGCTTATTCTATCTCTATCATCAAATAGGCTTCAAGGTCCTATTCCTCAGTCATTTGATAGTCTCATAAGCTTGCAAGCATTAGATTTATCTAATAATAGCCTCTCTGGTGGTATTCCAAAGTCGATGGAGAAGCTCAAATATCTAGTGTATCTGAATCTGTCTTTCAATTCCAAATGGTGGACCTTTTGCAAATCTTAGCATGGAATCATTCATGGGTAACGAGGAACTATGTGGAGCATCTCGATTCCATGTCATGGAATGCAAAGAAGGTAAAGGAAAACCGAGAAACATCGCCATATTTCTCAAGTATGTTTTGCCATCTCTTGTATCTGTGGTGTTTGTTGCTATTCTACTGGTTTGGCTGCTTACATTCTGGAAGAGAAACAAACAAAGGAAACCTCGGGCTGAAGATACACTTGATGTTGAACTCAAGAGGATTTCATACTATGAAATTCTTGGTGCTACAGAAGACTTTGATGAGAGCAACTTGATAGGCAGGGGGAGTTTTAGCTCAGTATTCAAGGGAACTTTTGCTGCTGGGCTGGTTGCTGCTATAAAGGTCTTCAATTTGGATGTGCAAGATTCAATCAGAAGCTTTGAAGTAGAGTGTCAAGTGCTAAGGAATGTCCGGCACAGAAATCTTGTCAAAGTAATAACCAGCTGTTCCAACCTTGACTTCAAAGCTCTGATTTTAGAGTATATGCCCAATGGGAGCTTACACAAATGGCTTTATTCACATAATTATTTCCTAGATATCTATCAGAGGCTAGGAATAATGATGGATATTGCGAATGCACTCGAGTATATGCATCATGGCCATTCTTTTCCAGTGGTTCATTGTGATTTGAAGCCTGGCAACATTCTTTTAGATGAAAACATGGTTGCACATGTTGGTGACGTTGGTATAGCTAAGCTACTGGACAAAGATAAGACCACTAAGCAGACAAAAATCATGGGCACAGTTGGATACATGGCTCCAGGTGAACTCACTCTCTAATTTAATTTTTAGTTTGAAGTTTAGGCTATATGGAAGTAATTGTTCACATTTTTTGCACAATTGTAGAGTATGGTTCTGCAGGAATTATATCAAGCATGGGAGATGTATACAGTTTTGGGATTCTACTAATGGAAGTATTCACGAGAAAGAAGCCCACAGATGAGATGTTCCAAGGAGACTTCACCATGAGGAGATGGGTGTCTGAGTCATTACCTGATGCAATAATGCAGATTGTTGATTCCAATTTACTGACAGGAGAAGAAGGTGGAGGGCAAGAAATAGAGGAGTGCTTCTTGATGGTGATGGGATTAGCCGTAGAATGCACAGCTGATTTTCCAGAGGAGAGGATGAGCATAGAAGATGTTGCAGTAAGACTTAAGCATACACTGCACAAGTTCACCCAAAATACATCTTGATCGAGGTTCAATTCGGCAGTAAACTAGTTTGCTTTCTTCAAAACGGTGCTCAATATTCGGATTGCTTTTATTGATTTCTAATCAGGTTTAAACTGCTGCATATTTTATTCTATTTTGATCATTATAAGTTTATAGTAATTTCTGTGGTGTGCACTGAAAGCTAATTACTAAGCAGAAACTCTTTCATACTGCAGTCTGCAGCCTGCAGGTGTGCAAATTAGTGTTTCGAAGGCACTCTCACTTTCTTAGAGCAAGTTAATGTTTTTATAAATGATTTTGCAAGTAATCAGTTTATAGGGTTAATTTATCAAACATCTTTTTATTTTTAATTATCTCAATTAGTTATTAGTTTTTGAAGGTAAACGCAACTATTCCATTAATTCATAACATAAAATGTAAATATAAAATATAGGTAAATCATGGACATAAGGTATACCTAGCACAACATTTTTTATTTTATTATATAACTATTGAATTACAATAAATCACGTTATAATTAGGAATAACAAAACTATGCCAGAGACTAATATGACAATGTAGACCAGACCGATTTAGGTCAATATGGCTTTACCGGCAAATTATTGTGTGGACTATAGCTGTGTGGACCATTAATGCAATATACATTTTTAATATATTAAAAGTATATTATTTGTGCATTAAATGTACATTATTTGATAATATATATTAAAAAAATAATGTACTTTTAATATATTAAAAATATACTTTTTATTTATGGTTTACACAAATGAGTGGACCATAGTCCACGGAATAATGATTGGCTTCAGCCCACATGGGCTAGCCCAGACATATTTCACGTATTACGGCTGGGCTAGCACAACACAATCATGTACACAATGCGGTGCCAGGACAACCTCCATGTAATGTGGGTTTAGCCTGCAAATTATATTGTGGACCATGATCATAGCTGATGCTGTAGTTGTGTTGAACGGATACTACAGTTGTGTTGAAATGATATTGCAGTTGTGTTGAAAGGAAACTGCAGTTACACGGAACAGAGGTCGTTCATCCGTTCAACACAACTGCAGTATCCGTTCAACACAACTGCAGTTCCAGATGGATGACACGGCATCTGTTCCGCGCAACTGCAGTTCCTTTTCAACATAACTGCAGTATCCTTTCAACACAACTGTAGACCTGTAGTATCAGTTCAACACAACTGTAGTATCAACACGGTATAACGATTGGTTTAACCAGCTTGGCCCAAACCCACATTAGTTTTATCTATCTGTATTAGTCACTTTCTAACATGTCATTTTTTTATTGGATATGATGCTTTTTTATTAACTCAGGATAGAGCTAATCAATCAACTAGTAATTCATGAAAATAAATAATTTTTATTTTTTTTATTTGAATGTTACTAATAGAGAGTGGTAATTATAAGAGTGGAATAATTGTTTATTATAATTTTGTCTAATCCATTTAATCAAACTTATCTCAAATTATTTACAATTTTATATTTAATTTTTTTTTTAAGAAAGGAATTAAGCCTTACATTTGCTTAAGGATATTTTCCATTTCTTCTGCTGGCGAATAATGTTCATAATATTTGTTTAAGTCAACCATACCATTTTATTTTCTTAAATTGGAATTTTCAGGTAAACTTTCGTATATTATATGTATGGGAAGTTTCGAGTAATGTCTCTAGTAAAAAATGTAAATATATTTATCCTCTCTATTTTAAGAAATCAAATATTAAGATCTTATCTCAATTCCTTAATTGGACTAGTCCTGTGTGAATGAAAATTAGTTTAAAATTGATACAGTCTTAAATATATCTCCTATAGTTATAACATACTTAGAACACTTCATGAGCCAATAAAAGAAATACACTATATCAATTTTAAAAAGTATAACATTTTCTAATAATGTTCTGGGTTGACGACCCTAACTATAAAATATAACTTTATACTCCCGGACACCATACTCAAACTAATCAAGATGTCATCATCTTAATTAGATTTATCATTTATCATTTCCTCAACAGTCTTGACCTGTTAATGCACATTTCAATGGGACGCATTCCAGAAGATGTGGACCCCACACGGGGAGAGTTGTGGTCATTTGACCGTGGATTGCCCATTGTTGACGCATTTGACGGTCCAGATCAACGCCCGTTTCCGGTCAAATAAAAAATAAACCCCCCGCGGTAGTTACCTGCTCCAAGGGCAGAACCTAGGAAGTCTCAACTGTCAGGCGCCAACTCGGCAACTCCTTCAAAGTTCTAAAATTCTAATTCGCATTTTATTTTTCTGTTCTCTTAATCTTTTTAAGTCTTCATCGTCTCCACCAAAAGTCCAGTAGAACAAGCGTTCTTGGTTGTGTTCTGGCTTCCCTTTGAGCACTCTGAAAAGGCAAAGAATAAACAAATTGATCATCTGTTGAAGCCCTATCTTCACATTCTCACTTTTTGCTTTCTTCACTGTGTATTTAATTATTCTCAGAATTCGACAATCTTTGTTCTGAGAATCCAATACTCTGCACAAAGGCTTGGTGGGACATCATGAGGAATTTCCTTCATATGTTTCAGGTTTATGTCTCCCTTGTTTCATTGTTCCTATCTTCAATTCACTGCTGTTCTTTTATATGATCTTTTGCTCTTATGGTGAAATACTTGACTTTTAGCAACCAATTAAGATTACTACATGATTTGCTTCAATTCCTAGTATCTGAGTTTCCAATTGTTATACCATGGACTAGGTTGTGTATCCTATTCAAAACGACAATCAGATTATGTGTCAGCAGTTACCATACTATGTACTCAGTTAATAAATTCTGTACCTACAGTTATGATATTCATTCAATTTATTTATAAATGCTAATCTGTTATATGTTAACTGGAAGCATATAATCTGAATGTCATTTTGGGCCGTGGACCTGGGTCCATGGTATAATTTTCCCTCAGCTTCTGGGTAGTGTCTAAATTTTGTGGTTTTCAATTGCTTGAAGCCTCTGAATCTTGACTTTATATTACATCTTACTTATGTTTGGAACAAGAAACATTAAACTGTGTTGTTTTGATTTGGGATGAGCAGCGCAATCCGAATGAGGTTGAGCTTGGATGCCAACATACTTTGAAGTCCCATGGAACGACGGTTGCAAAGCATCACAGACACGATTGGCTCATACTGCTTCTTCTTGTGGTTTTAGATGTCATACTTAATGTCATAAGCCCATTTTATCGGTTTGTTGGTAAGGACATGATGACTGATCTTAAGTATCCGTTCAAGGATAACACAGTCCCAATCTGGTCTGTTCCTGTGAGTATATTATGCATTAATCTTTGCAATATTTATTTCGTTCATAGAGGGCGAAATGGCTAACGTAATCTTGTTGATGAACAGCTATATGCAGGCGTGTTGCCAATTATCATCTTCGTTCTCTTCTATCTTCGAAGGAGAGATGTCTATGATCTGCACCACAGCGTACTCGGTAATTTCTGCACCTCTGCTGCATATTTATATTCTTTGTTTTCACGTTAATCTGATAGTTAGACTGTACATTTATATTTTATATATTATATTCTCAACCGGAATTGTGTAAATCTGGTACTTATTGTTGGTGAAAGGTAATTTCTTGCAGGGATTCTGTTTGCCTTGCTAATAACGGCTGTAATCACTGATTCAATCAAGGATGCTGTTGGCCGGCCTAGACCCGACTTTTTCTGGCGATGTTTTCCAGATGGGAAAGACGAAGGGGTAAGGACTCAGAAATGCTATTGAATATTTGAATCAGCTGTCATCTATGCAGCTTAAATTAAGTTATTGTATTGTATTTCTTGGCCATATTTTCAGAACTATGATGCACTGGGAGATGTGATCTGTCATGGTAAAGCGAGTGATATAAAGGAAGGACATAAGAGTTTCCCAAGTGGCCACACTTCATGTAAGTCGTGCACCTGAAAAGTTTAAGCTGATAGCGAGACTACATATATATGTTATACGTGAACAATGAGATAAGTTTGGTTGTATTGCAGGGTCATTTGCGGGGCTAGGATTTCTGTCGCTGTATTTGGCGGGCAAAATAAAAGCGTTTGACAGGAAAGGGCATGTAGCAAAGCTATGCCTCATTTTTCTTCCGCTTCTCGTGGCAGCTCTTGTTGGCATTTCTCGTGTCGATGACTACTGGCATCATTGGACAGACGTGTTTACTGGTGGTATCATAGGTTCGTTTCTCAACGCACAATCTCACTATCAGTTTAATTTAACTGTGTAGTTAAGACAAAACACATCATTCAATTCACGGCATCAGAGATGCAAAAAAGACTTGTCGTTCTTAACATCTACATTGTGCCTTTCAGGTCTTGTGGTGTCAACATTCTGCTATCTGCAATTCTTTCCTGCTCCATATCACACTGAAGGTATTTAGTAGGATCTTCATTTCATATTTTACTTTTGAGATTTCAATATTTCATGTAATTGTTGATATGATGATTTGTTTTCTGGCAAATAGGATGGGGTCCATATGCTTACTTCCGAGCAACAGAAGAGCTCAACCGTGCCCCGCAACGAATCAGCCCTGTTAATGGAATGTATACAGAACAATCCTCAGAGATGCAAACTGGGAATCGCCCATCTAGGCTGAGTAGTAATCGGAATGAAGATGTTGAGCTTGGTGGAATCAGAATGTGAATAACCAACTTTGTTCATTACTAGACTTGGCCTGTTCACCTAATACAATCACAATTTTCTATAATAGTTTTAGTTTCTTAATTCTGATTTGGTTTGAATCACCCTGATTTATCCTTCAAGTGTCTCTACTATCCTATTAGGCCGTGGTGTGGGCTCTTAGGTAAGAGAATTTCACCTTTTGGGACAAAATTTTCAATTTTTTTTGTACTATTTTTTTAGGCTAGTCATGTGTTTTTAGGAACTTCCTTCCTATCTTCTTCTTCTTGTTCTTTTTTTTTTTTCGGCTAAATAACTATTGACTTAGCCTCTCTCTCTTTCTATATATATATATATAGATGGAGAGAGGGGCTAAGTCAACAGACAACAGCAATATATATACATACATTATTTTGTTCACCATCAATAAAATATACTTTATTTCTTTAGTTGTTATTCTCCTACACTATTTTTTATATGATATTTCCTATCCAACTTTCAACGATTCTTACTGGAGCCCATATATTAATGAATAGCATAGCTCAACACCTTGTTTCTATGGGAAATATTTTAATTGAAAAGTCCAAATGCAAGTATTTTTTAAATTATAATAAATTATTGGAAATGGTGAAAAAATGGAAAATCTGAGACAAAGTTTATGCATAAAAGATTATAGGAGCAAATAAATCAAAGGGTCTAGTTCGACTATGGACATGGTAGAGGAAGGTACAAAAAAATTAATCTTAATTTTGACATAGTTTTGACATCTTTTGGATATTAAAACTTTCAAAGGGTGATTAACTTTTGTTGAAGAAGGGTCTAGACTATAGACATGGTAGAGGAAGATACAAAAAATTAATCTTAGTTTTGACATCTTTTGGATATTAAAACTTTCAAAAAGTGATTAACTTTTGTTGAAGAAACCATTTATGTTTTTATTTTGAAGGGAAGAAGCAATTCAAGTACAAATGAAATGTGGATATCAAAGAAGGTTCTAAAATATGTATTACTTATGTTCTTGAAAACGTGTTAAAGTTAAAAATAAAAGTAAAATACCGACACCAAACAAGTGTCATGAGAATGGAAGAAACAAGCACTACATTGACGTATACTATTAGTTTTTGAGCAATTTGAAAAGAAAATAAATGAGCTAGCAAGTTTAAATATCAAGTATATCAAGTAGATAACCTTCACGAAACCTTTGAAATATGAGACTTTCTCAAAGTTACCAAATGATTGTGGTGATTTTATTTTTTTTTAGATCATAAAGGGGAATGTTAGTTTACTAATTCTAGGTTTTCAAATTTCTGTCTTATTCTTTAGGTAGTTAGCATGGTAGTTAGCATGTCTTTGTAATCTTCAGTCATTATACCGGTCAGGTAGATACCGTGGACCATGGTCAGGTAGTGGTCACTGATACTACAAGTCATCTGACCACATATAGTGCCTGTGGACGAGTCGGTATACCGTGACCACATATAGTGCCTGTGGACGAGTCGGTATACCGTGACCACATAGTGCTTGTGGACGAGTCGGTATATCGTGGACCGTGGTCACTGATACTACAGGTCATCTGACCACATATAGTGCCTGACCACATATAGTGCCTGTGGACGAGTCGGTATACCGTGACCACATATAGTGCCTGTGGACGAGTCGGTATACCGTGGACCGTGGTCACTGATACTACAGGTCATCTGACCACATATAGTGCCTGTATCGAAATGTATACAATGAAAAGATACAATGAAAAGATACTAGGGTTATAGTGCCTGTATCGAAATGTATACAATGAAAGATACTAGGGTTAGTGTGAGAAGTTTGATTTTTTGGAAGATGTTCCACTTGCCATTTATTTTCTCTAAGATGGGCACATTGATTACAATGTTGCTATTTATTTTCAATGAATTTGTGTTCATGATGAAAGATACTAACTTTAGCAACGAGTAATGCGCTTATATATATGCTCTGATCCTAACTCTGATATGCTCTAATCTACTGTCCATCTACTGTCAGATGTGCGTCATAAAAAACAAATGAGTTTAGTCGTATGGTTTAAAGTTTTAAGGTTTTATAGTTTTTTTAGGAACAAAGATCCTTGTGCGTCATAAAAAACAAATGAGTTTAGTAGTATAGTATGGTTTAAAGTTTTAAGGTTTTATAATTTTTTTTAGGAACAAAGATCCTTTTTCTTTAATGCAATCAGTAAAACACATCAATAGTCCTACCTATCAATAGTCCTACCTGTATACCTGCATTCTAAGAAAATGGCCTCTTCACTTTCACAATTATCTCTCTTACTGCAACATAAGTTTAAAGATGCACCTAATAACCTATTTTGATTGCTCAGAAGATGTCAAGTTACACTCGGACTTCATATGAACTTTACAGCAACTTCTTAACATCTTCATTGCAGTTTCATCCAGCCCACCACGGTTTTAGGCCACTGATCATCACTTGAAAATGTTGACTCTTTGGACATTGATAGTGCAATCTGCCTTAATTCAGGAAAGTCAAATTCTATCGACTTGCCCACAACTATACTCATCTTCTGATTACACAAAGGAAAAGGCGGTCTTCTGCCAAACATATAATTTTCAGGCATAACCTTTTCAAAGCCATGATAAATAATTGGTAGAACTATCGGAGTTACAGGAGCACGGGCAATGAGACTGGCAGTTCCCCACTTTAGACGTGGGTGCATCTTCTTGACATACCTTTCCTTCTGGGAATGTATGCAACCAGGCTCCATCACTCAATGAACTTCATTCATATGCTCTTGATAGATTCCACCTCCTCTTTTAATAGGTATGCATTTTCCAAGGCGGAAAAAATATGACAGCACCGAGTTTTTAAAGCATATATCCTCTGCTGCCAATACCCATCTCGCCAGTTTTGCATCACAAGTCGGAAAACCTTTGAATCCCCACATTACAGGATCATCCAAAGTGGACATGTGATTGCTGACGGTGATGAGAGGGCTGCCGGGAGGACGAGAGCGGACGAGGCGGAGGAGGGTGTCGGCGTTGTGGACAGTTGTGGTGTTTATCAGATTGGCCACGGCCTTGGAAAAGCAGCCCACGGCGGCGATTACCATCTTTCTTGGAACGCCGCCAAGGTGGTTTGGTCTCGCCGCCCACTCTATCGTCCTCCCCATTTCGGTACCCTCCGGCCTCCGCCTCCAGTCCTCCTGCTTCAGCAGTATTCGCTTAGTCAGATTACTATGGCTTTTGAGTTTTTTTTTATAGAATTTTTCCTTCAGAGGTGAATCAGAGCCAAAAACCAAAAATATTTGCATAGATTTTATAGTTTAGGGTTTAAGGTTTAGGTTTAGGGTTTAGGTTGCCCAATATATAAAGACTAATAATTATAAGAAGGAAAAAAATGGTAATTTATCATAGAATTACAATTCTACCAAGTGTAGAATTACAATTCCTAAGGGCACTAAGAATTGCAATTTCATGATTGGAGGGAATTGTAATTCTGTGGAATTGTAATTCCTTTCAAATTAGAATTGTAATTTCATGGAGTTTGGTAGGAATGGAATTACAATTCCATCCTACCAAACACCCCATAAATCAGTCTCGTAAAATTAATCCAGTTATTTTCAATCGTTATATCGTGGACCATAGTCACAAAACAACGTTGTTTCAATAAGTGGGAGAAACGGCTCCGCAACTGATAATACAGTTTATCTCAAATGATACTGCCTCACATTTTTTTTATTTCAAAAAAAAATAACAATTTCACATATTTGAGTGTATAATGTCAAATGAAACTGCAGTTATATAAAAAAGAACTGCAGTTGTATTGAACTGATACTGCAGTTGCGCAGACCGGAGGCCTTTTCATGTGTCTGTTTTCATTAATCAAAACGACGTCATTTTGATACGCGGTCCACAATCCATTGTGGGTCACAGTCCACGGTAAAATTTGCGAGATATTCTGGCAGTACAACCAGTACTTCCCTCGAGTCAAGCGACGCGTTTCCACTCGTCTCGAATGACAGATGCCTGGCCCAAATGCCAAGTCCGACCACATGAGTTGAAGTTGGTCAAAAATTTGTGACAATAGACATTGATTTTATGATCTAAGATTATTGTTGCCAATCACCTTCAAATGTTAGAAAATTTGTCGCTAAGGGTCGCTATGACAGAAATTAGTTGATTCTTGACCTACACTAGTACATAGAATATATATATATATATATATATATATATGTGTGTGTGTGTGTGTGTTTAAATATGACCGTGCCTTTCCGTGCGGTCGGTGCGGTTCACACCATTCAATGTTAGAAAATGAATCACTTAATGTTAGAAAACGCACCACAATGAAAATAAACAAAAACACCAAAAAACACACCACACCCAAAATAATGTACCATAACTCTCATGTCCCTAATGGTGCATTTGCTAACACTGTGTGGTATATATTTGCATACTTAGTGTGTGTTTTGGTGATGCGTACCTAATGATGCATATTTGTATGGTGCATTTTGTAACATTTAGTGATGTATATTGGTATATATAATGGTGCAGCTGCACTGACCGTACGTTAAGGGGTGGTTATGACCCTTTTTCTATATATATATATATATATATATATATATATATATATATATATATATATATATATATATAGTTTTTCTTTTTGTTTTTTTAGTAGTAAAAATTAAAGGATGACATGGCTTGAAACCTATTGCATGCCAAACACACATGTATGTCGACTATTTACAGATTCTATGTTATCTTCAAATCATCACTTTAATATAATACTAGCCAAGATACGCGTGTTGCGCGTAATGCAAGGCCCAACGTAAACTCATTTATGTAAGTTGCGCGTAATGCAAGGCCCAACGTAAACTCATTTATGTAAGTTTAACGTAATGCAAGGCCCAACGTAAACTCATTTATGTAAGTTTAACATTAAATGTTTATTTGAACTTATTCATGAAAAAAAAAGATTGTAATATTGACATCATGACCATAATAGAGTAATAGATTGGGATGAGTAAGTGTAAAATAATATTAATATGTTTCAATTTTATTTTTAATTACTTGCAACATTTACAGACGATATTGTCACATATAATTAGCTTTGCATAAAAGCATGTTCGTTCAAGTATATTGCGTTTGTACAAAAGGAAACTCTGTTTATCATTCCATTTCATCTGGCAGAGTCAATTGGCAGTATGCAAAGGGGAAAACCCAATATATTTTAAAAAACAAAATAAAACACAAATAAAATGACAAATGATGAAACAATTACTACCCAAAAGTATATATTTATTTAAATTTTTTATTTTTACAAAAGAAAATTAAGAACGGGAAAAGCTTTAATTATCAATGAAATCGAGAATACAATAATGATCTTGTGAAACTTAAGGTGGTTCATCTATCACTTCTGATTTGACGCCATGAAGTTTCCATGAATTGTCATATTTAGCAGCGTGTGCAATATCCATCAAATGTTGATATCTTCTTTTCTTTCTTGAAGATTCCCTAATTACTTGAGTCTCTGCACGTAACTCAATGTTTGGGTCCTTTAACATTCGTTCCTTTTCCTTTTGAAGCTCAATAACTTTCTCTTTGTTGACAGCATATGTTTTGTCTTTGCTGAGATATTGTAAGTTCTCAAGAAGGTTGTCCATGCTTTGCAATTTCCGGTATGGCCATCGTTTAATTCCCAATTTTGTACACATTCTCTTCAACTTATCTTCACTTACATTGAGCTCCCTTGCTGCTTGGGCTGCGGGTAAGTGGAAGAATTTTGAAATAGTATTTAAACCCCAGTGTTTAGAGGTTCTCTTGTCAAATACAATGATTTCAGTTGAGTTGGATAATTCAGGTACAACTGGAGGCGCCTCAAGTGAAACATCGTTCTGGCCACATAGCATGTCATTCACAAGACCCCAGTCGAAATCTAATTGTTCGGCGGAGCAACAACTTTGTTGAATTTGGTGTAAAGTTTTACCTGTTGGAGATGAAGTTGGATTATTGAAGTGATAATCCAAGGGGTGGTTTTCAGCATGATTAAAAAAAGGACGGTAATCTTGTTCAGGAGAAGAAATAGGAATTTCTTTATCATCCTCATCCTCTAACTTCAAGAGTTTTATTCGAGGCCATCGGGAAATTCCTAATATCCTGCACCTATTCTTTAATGTTGTGACACCAACCTTTAATTGTACCGCTGCTTCACTAATCGGAAGATGGAAATAACTTGAGATCATTTCCTTAGTGATCGTTCTTGAATCACACAAGGTTTTCTTCACCGGAGTGTTTTTTTTTCCTCGACTGCAACCTCTTCCAAAGGTTTAGGTAAAATAGGTGGAACAACTTGGGCGACCGGCTCAGCGTCAATAACTTGTTCACCTTCAACAGATGGTTCTAGTAGTGTGTATAACTCATTCTCAATCTGCAAAAGAGAAGGTAGATTTAGTTCATTCCAAAAGGAAGTATCTTCAAAGTCAGAACAAGAAAGCGAATGAGAATGAGATGAGGATGAAACATAATTTGCCATTTGATTGGAAATGTTAAAGTATAAAGAAATAAAACAATTAAGGTGAAAGGGAAGGTTAATTGACGGCTGTAAGGAAATGATCAAACATAATTTTCTTATAAGAAAAACCAAGTGCTGCTTTCAAAGGAGCAAAGGACATGTCGGACTGACAAATTAATGGAAAAAAAGTTTAATCACACACATTTCAGAATAAATTTAAAAAAAAAACGTCAAAAGGTAAACAGGGAATTGTTTTTTTTGGTTTATTTGATCCTGTCTGGTTTTAGAGACCGCGTTTTAAAAGTTCTTTGGCATCCCAATTTGTGTTTTTTGGGGTATATTTAGGACTTTAGTTTTACCTTTTAAACACAGTATGAAAAGACGGTATACTGTTTTTTTTTTTGACAATTGATTTTGTAAGTACGTGGATATCTGCTAAACTCCAAAACAATATGCTGATTTCAGAGGACTAAAGGACATGTAAAAAAAAGTTTTAATTTAAAAAAGTTTAATGTAATAACGGCCAAATAGGCCACTGAAAGAGGAAGATTTGCGGCAGTTCCTTTTTTTTTCTTAAATTTAATTTTAATTAATTATTTTATTTAAAATTATTTTAAAATATTATTTTTAAAGGTGATAACAGGAAGATCAAGTCAAACAAGATACTTTGGGTTAATTTGCATACATTTGTGTAGTTCAGGGACCCAAGTGCATTGTTTTTGACTTCAATAGCCTAATTGCAATTTCGTTTGAAGTTCGGTGACCTATTTGACCCTAATTCCAAGTTTAATTACACGCATTTCAAAACAAATAAAAAAAATAATACAAAAAAAATGTCAAAAGGTTAACCTGACTTTTTTTTTTGTTTGCTTTATTTTTTCTAGTCTAGATTCTGTTTACGTTTTTGGTGTAAATTTAGGCCTATAGTTTTATATTCTAAATGCAGCATGAAAAGATGTTATATTGTTTTGGTTTTCCACTTCTTTTTTTTTTTGTTAGTACGTGGTTATCCTCTGAAATCCGAGACAACCTCAGTGTACAAGGTTAATATTAGCTGCATTGTTTGCATCTTTAAGAACTGTCAAATTTTTTCATCATATTACAGGGATTGTTGCCTTGCTCTCCCCAACATTATCTATTTTTTTCATCTTTCTTCATTGATTTTATTTCTCATTCTTATAATATTTCATGTCAAATGGCGAATCATGCTTCGTCCTCTTCTCATTCTCAATTCATTTATTGTAATGATTTTGATGATGCGTCATTATTAGGCGAGCTAAATCTAGCTCCCCTTTATGATTTCGAGAATGATCTGTTAGGACCGATTGAACCACCAATTGGAAATAAACCACTTTATGAAGTAGGAATTGCAAATGAAATTGATCCGTTTGTTGACGTTGAACCCACCACTACACATGAGCGTGTTGATGATGGTGAATCTGCAGATATGATGCCTGAAAAGAATGATAAGAAAAGATGGGTCAAGAGGACGTTTTGTGATTCAAGTACGGTAACTAAGGAAATGATTTCAAGCTTTTTCCATTTACCGATAAATGAAGCAGCCGTTCAATTGAAGATGGGACTTACAGTTTTAAAGGTTCGTTGCAGGGAATTAGGAATCTCCAAATGGCCTCAAAAGAAACTCTTGAGGCTGGATGATGACGAGGTAATTCCAACTCCCGCTTCTAGCCAGGTCATCTATTCAACTTTAGAAAATACCGAGGATTATATATGGGATTACCAATACCATGACTTTACTTTACCTCTCTGGGATTTTGAGGGTGATGCACAAGTTGTTCAAGAGACATCTAATCCGGGTATAATTGCTGCAGATGAAAAGCCTACCCCCAAAGATCCATGGAGTTTTGAAATGCTTTCTAAGTTATTTCATTTACCCGTTTCTCAGGCGGCAAGAAAAATGAAAGTTGGGGATGTAAAGTTTAAACAAATCTGCAGGAAATGTGGTGTCAATCGATGGCCGTATATGAAGTTGAAAAGTATGGATCGACTAATTCAAAGCGTTCAAACCATGAGTAAGTTCAAGAAAAAATCTAACCGGGATGAGAGGGTTAAAGAGCTACAAATGGAAAAAGAGCGGATGATGAGAGACCCAAGAGTTGAGTTTAGTTTCGAAACTATAAAAATCAGAAACTCTTCTTGGAGGAAGAAAAGATATAAGTACTTGACGAAGCTTTCTTATTCTGCACATGATGCAAGTTCATCTACAGCTGTTGATGTCAAATCTGAAGGGATTAATTAAGTTCTTTAATCTGTACGCTAAGCTTGTTATCCTGTCTTTAATTTTATGAATGAAATTTTTAGCTACTCATTTTTCCATCTAATTAAATCATGTTCAAATGAATACTTGCTATGGGTGCTTATTGATTGAAATTAAAATGTTTAACAGCTTTCAATAAAAATGTTATCTTTTTAGCTTTATCATGACATGCTGACTCCAGTTGAAATTGTTAGATTCCTGGGAAGGACTATTACAAAGATGTTTTATTAATAATTATAATTAAGTAATGCATGATTTATAAGCGTCTAAGAGAAAATTTTTATAATACAACCACAATTTTAAATAGATTTAAGAGGGATAACAAAATACAAGCCATAAATAATGTACATATGCGTTAAAAAAAGTTTATCGTCTAACTTGTTTAATCGACTTTTGCCCTTTTACCTTTATCAAGACTTACTGATTTCTCTTTACTTGTAACATCTTCTAGAATGTCAGTAGCATGTTTTGATGATTCATCGAAGTCTAACCTTCTCTTTGTTGGATTGCCCACCGTAAAAGTTTCTTCCACAATGTTGGATGAACGTGCATGTGGTGTTGCTTGTTGTTCACCAGTGTCTCTTGTTATGTCCTTACAAATACATGCTACTGAATAAGTCAATGTCGATGGATGATCTTCATTTAGAGCATTTATCCTTAGACCAACAACAAAATCAATAGCATCTAACTTTTGTTGGAATATTTCACTGTCCTCAACAGTTGTTGGCATTTCAATTTCAACTAACAACATTAGCCGGTGCACATCATGATTAAAGAGAATAGCTTGCACAATTGTAGAACCATCCGATATTTCAACATTTAACTTATACCTACAACGGGCAAAGAGAGTGAAAATAAGTTTAAAGTTAACTTGTTAACATAATAGATAAGATGTATGTTCTGTTTGTATACCTCCTGACAGTGAGACCATCAGTTTGGCCACAGTATAAGCAATGGAGTTTTAATCCTTCGATGGAATTCACTGTCTTGTTGCAATAGTTGCAACCAATATAATACTCAAGCGGACCAACATTCTTCATTCTAAGCTTCCCTCTAACCCATGCAATAGGTTTCTACAGGAAAACATACGTGTGTTATAAAAACAGTTATTTTTAGAATATGGCTTGTTAATCATTATAGTATGCTATAGAGAAATTGGAAAAAATATATTACTCTATACCTGCTTTAATTCATTGTCAATTTCAGCAAAGGTGCACTTTGGTTGTTGCAATGCGTTTGAGAGTGTGAGAAAAGAGTCAAGATAAGTTTTGTCTACAATTGTTTTGTAGATAACGCTTAAGTTGTTGTCTTTCCTGTGAAATAAAAATCATATTTTTATAAATCAACATAAATATTAAGTAATACTTTGGAAGTTAGTTGGAAGAAATACCATTTATTAAGAACCGTTGCATGTTGTCCGGGTGGATTTACTTCGATAGTGGCATCATATCTCGTACTCAGTGTAATACCTATTTAAGTAGTAAAACACATGTAAAAATGTAATATGTTCGTTAATAGTATTAAATATTTATA